>NC_069137.1:19018710-19096210 GCF_026914265.1 Mya arenaria
TAAGTGAAATACCACGATAATTTCCAGGAACGTGTGTGGGTCCCGCTTTATGTATAGGACATATCATACTTTGACCCCATGAAATTGGAAAATCCCCTGATTGAAATATTCTATTGAACAAAGTCAATAAGTAAGGCGCATTACTATCGATAGTGCCTTTATAAAATTCAGCTGGAATTCCGTCTATTCCGCAGCTTTTGCCTTAACTAACTTGCGGATCGCGTTTTCAATTTCAGAGTGGGTAATAGGCTCATTTAGAGTATTGGAATCATTATCATCAATATCAGTATTGTGCATGTCGTTATTTACAGAAATAGGCATGACTCCATCATCATATAACAGACTACGAAAGTGATCATACCACTTTCTGGCTTCTATACTAGTATCTAAAGACTGCTTCGTTTTAGCCTGTTTATTTTTCTTCCACATAAAACATGGATTAATAAGTTCTTGTCTACTTTGTGTCTGTAATTCAAGAATTTTTACACCGCAATGGTTCTTAAAAGCATTTCTACAGTCCTTATATAGTCTTAGATCAGACGCTAATTTTGAAGAGCGAAATTTGCGTAAATACACATACTTTTGTTTCTTAAAAAAATCACAACGCTCATCCCACCAACGAGGCTGCAATGATTGAAAGTTTTTCGGTGCTAAAAGCATCCTATTTCCCGCCTCATAGTAAAAGGCGGTTATTTTATCAATCGCCGCGTTAATATCTTGATTTATAAGATATGTTATTAAACGCCTATTTTCATTAAACAGCGTGTTAATACTGTTGCGGAAAGAGTCACTATGCCTATCGTCCCATTTATATTTCTTCACGTTAGATAAAACTTTTTTGAATTAATACAGTCACCATTTCACCATTATGATTTGCTGCTAAACATTCAATATTAAATTTACATTTAATCGGGAAATGATCAGACTCGTGTCGATCAAGTACTTTAAAAACAACTGATTTCTCAAATAGCTCCGATGACGCGATCGTGTAATCTACAACACTAGCATCATCATTAGAGACACAAGTAAATTGGCCTTCATTGTCACCTGCCAACCTGCCATTCAAAATATGCACGTCAAAAATACAGCACAGGTTCACCAAAGATTTGCCAAAGTTATTACCTCGCACACTATCTATATTTCTACGGACCATATTGAAAGAACTGCCTTAATAATCTACTTCCCCAAAAATATAATTCAAATTATCTAAAGGTATATAGTCTAAATAATCGTTTGTTCTTGCATTAAAATCTCCGCTCAAATATATAAGTGCATTTGGATATTCAAACTTAAGCTCTTCTAAATTTGAAAACATATACAATATACCATTTTTCTCTTCCCTACAATTATAAATATGTGACCCTTCAGGGTAGACTTATGTGTAATACATAATTATATCTTTTAATTTAAACAACATTGAACATTTGCAGTATACTACAACACAATCATTATAACAACTCTTAATGCGTGAAATTATGTTCAGTTTCTGTAAATTACTTTTTATGAAAACACTTATACCCCCACTATTTCGTATATTACCTGGATTAAATGGTCGTACACTATCATGACTAATGTATGATTGTAGCAAATTACTAAATTCACCAATACATTTACCCCATGTTTCACACAAATGAATAATATCAAATGCATTTAGAAAGGATTTAAATTCCATATTGTTTACATGTTTACCTAAGTCAGCAATATTCCAGCTGACAATGTTTATATTAATCGCCCCCACAGTATTGTCATGGTTTGAATAGCCCCGGCCGTGTCCCTCATCCATAATTGATGAATCAGACAGTGCGTCGTCCTCGGGTAAGTCCGTATTGTCTATGGTTGGACGGTTTCCGCCGCGTGAATCATCTATGTCACTGGTCACATGGTTAACGTCCAATCGCTGCCCCGAGTTTATGTTTTCGTCAGGTTGACCTTGCGGAATACCACGTGCTGGAGCACGTGGTCGAGCTGTTGATCGCCGTAAACCAATTGATACGATTGATTGAGTACTGTCATTGTATTTATATACATGATCATTGACAATAAGTTTGTCATATCTCACCGAAGCGTAGTTTCCTTTCCGTCTTTCGGTCATCATATGCTCCCCAAGATGTTTTCTGTGTTGACGAACTTTGTCACTGTAATCCTGCTGTACAGACAATGAGTTGTTTTGCTTGAGTAATGTATTTGCACGTCCTAAAATAAGTTCACAGTCCTTGTACCGTGTAAAGCGAACCATGATAGAACATTTACTTAAGTCCCGGGATTTAACTCGATGCGCACGGTCAATTTCAATAGTGTCCGCTTGTACTTCCAAATTCAGTGTACCTCGCAGGAATGCGCGTACTTTGTCCTCGGAATCAGCCCATTTCTCATTGAGGAACCCACTTATTCCGTTAAAACGTAGATTGTTTCTGCGTGACTGGTTTTCAAGTTGATCAAGTTTGTTTTTAAGACTTGACATTTCTTCACGAAGCAGTTCATTATCTTGTTAAAGTCATTCATTGTGTTGCTTAAGTTCATTTATAGACGAAAACACTGAATCAATTTTATTATTTATTTCTCCGATGTCTGTGACTAAACGACCATTTTGATTATCTAGATCAGTTTTCATATTTCTAAGGAAAGCAACCATTTCTGATTCATTATTAGACCTACTGTTTCCGTTATTCATGGATGCCCCGGTAGAAGGTGATGATTGTGACGATTGTGGAGAAGTATATGAGGACATTGTCCGCTGTCTAGGTTCAACACCGTCCTGGGTTAAGCAACGGGGGGTCGGGACGTCCGAGGGTCCTCCACATGCCCCTCGGGCCTCCGGGTACTGCTTTTGATGACTTTTGCTGCGAGATGTATCTTGTTTTGGTGGCCCGGGATTACTCTCGACATCTCCACACGTGGCAATCAAAATGGCTGTGCACGTGCACACGCGAAGAAAGAGTGAAACTGTCCTCTTAGTAGTCCTAGTCACAATTAGCACATTGTAATGGAATAACCGCCAGGTGGCGTTTTATATGCACGAGTGGTTAATAGGCACGAGTATTTCGTGCGCATATGAATGTTAAGGCATTCAGCTCTAGGAGCCCGATACGCTAACATCGATACAAATAATTGTAAAATTTTACCAGCAAATCTTTAAGGTGAAAGTTTTCTGTTATTATGCAATTTCATCATATGAATGATCGTTTTGTTCTCACTTGTATACATAGCGTTGTAATCGACACTTGTATAACTTGTTATAGTACGTGTACATGAATCATATAAATGATATGTATTTTATTCCTAATTGTAAAAGAGCTTACGGGTGATGAGGCCCGACATCTAGTGGTACGAGACAAATCCTGTAAATCTGGATGACAAACAGGCAGGGGTTTCTGAGTTTTCCCTAGAAGGAGGATTTTAACTCAGTTTTTCCTTGGCCAGTCGACCGCGTTTGTAACCTCCATTTTTTTGTCAAGCATGCTGTTAATAAGACTTACTTTTCTCATGTTGCAAGTTTATCCTGTATACGTTTATCGGTGTCCCAAATCGCTTAACTGAGGCATCCAAAATAATATCATTGAAAAGTATTGATTTTGTTGTTTACTATAGGATAGGAGCTAATAGAATGGTTTAAAGGCAAGTATCATGTATGAATAGAACATATATATATTTTTTACATCTTTGCATATAAACCCATATAACGAAGAGACATACTTGTTCAGATATATTTTATATACCTTGCCGGTTTCAAACGATGTATATGTAATTTTAAGTTTCATTGTTAAAGTATTCGTTACAAGTCAATAACAAGACAGTTTTCAGACAAATATCAACTAAAGTTATAACTAATTAATTATTTATGGGGCCTCTGTTTCATAATATAACAAAAAAACGACCACTCCAGATAATCGTTTTTCATATTGACGACAATCTAGCATGCAATTAGAGTAAATGAATATAATATAAAGAAATGTTCACTTGGAAATAAATCGTAAACAATGTTTAAAAAACATTATTATTTCAGCTAAAAATAAATTTCATGTAAGAATAGAACATTAATATATGTTTTTACGTCTTTGCGTATGTACCCAAATAACGCAGATACACTTGTTCAGATTAATTTTATATTGTTATATACCTTGCCGGTTTTTTGTCTATTAATGAAAGTGAATTACAAGAATTGAAGTAATTGGCAAGGCATGGTGTTCAAGACTTCGTGAAAGATAATGTGACAGAACTGACGCGCCGAAGTTTGCCAGGACCGAGAACGCGCTTGACGAGAATTTCATCCGAAACAGTTGCTTATCTGAGGAGTTTACAAAGATCAAACAAGGACAAAGAACTACAGTCCCACCGCCAAAACAATGCAACAACAAAATTTGCAACCATATGAAAAATGTCTTCCGTGATATGTGAGGTTTTTGTTTATCTCGTGCACAAGACTATGTTAAGTCGTGGCCACGACCTTTTTAGTAGTTCTTTGTGTGTTCGATTCACAATCGGTGAGTCAGTCGGTGAGTCAGTCGGTGAGTTAGTCGGTGAGATCGTAAGTTAATCTATTTGCATACGAATGTATATTCGTTGTGTTGGATAAGATATAGCATAATCAAAGACCGACAGTTCATATGTATATATTATAAACTGCGGTCAATAGGACCTATGACATGAAATATTTAGTGTTCGAAACCGCACCTCGTAGATTGAGTTATTTCTAGATTCACAAATGCTCACTCTATAAGTCCAATGTTTGATATGTAAAAAGGTACATGGTCATGATTGAAATCGAATCGCACTACTGTTAAAAATATGGTTCGTTACAAAAAGAAATTCGTTTGAAACAGGGTATCACAACAAGCGTATTTGCGTGTATTGTACACAATTGCAATTGTGACTGATATCTCTTACATATGTAAGCTTTACGGACCTCCAATGTTTATACATGGCACTTTCACATAGATTATCAAACCAGTTTGGTTTGTTTATATCACTTTAATCAGATCGTTTTTTTGACGTGCAATAAAATTTTTGCTTTAGAACTAAAAATATGCCATTTAAAGTGCTTTTACTTAAACTTAAGCATACATTGTATATGTTCGCAAACTATAATAAAGTGCGAGTGGGGTAAACTTACACGTAATAAGTATATTTTTTTATATGGGGGAATTCCATATATACCGTTGGTATGTGTAGATATTTATTGTTGTGTTATCCTTGCATAGATACTAGAAGTGTGTTTGTATGAGTATTAATAAATTGATCTGCGAAAAAATTCAAGCTGTGGGAAATTGGAATAATACAAAAGTAAATTCATGAAATCAGTTTTTAATGACCAAAATAAATAATGTTTATTTACTCTAGCTAACGTTACGTATGTTTCTTAGAATATCAAAAACGTCCTGAAAATAAAACAATTTTAAGATGCAACTTTTATGTATGTGATCATTTAAAAAATGTGAATTAATCAAGTAATCTGAACCAAATTTACTAAATTATACGGGAAATGACCTCTATCGCTGTTCCACCAACTTTGTTTTAATTGTTTAACTCTTTTTATAGAGTACGTTTCTCTACGGAGAATCATCGAAAACATGTGTATAATAATTTATAATTATTCTCAACTGTTTCAAAACAATAGGTATTTAGTGTAGTTATACTGTTAAGGTAACATTTTAACCAAACTGCAAGACACACTACAAACTGCATTTACCTTTTGGTATTACTATGATTCTTGTAACCGAGCCGAGGCATCAGTGCCTTTTCTTTAAAAAAGCAATGCCGACGTTCAAGGATATATATCTGATGAATAGCAAATGTAAGTGTTATCCATGCCTCTAAATTAGTTCATGTATATTGTTGAATATACGATATAAATTCGGCAGGTTTATTTGGCGTTTACATTTGCGAAGTATGTGTTACCTACAGTACATATTTCAGCGCAAAAATATCATATGATAACAGGGTGATGTATTTTGAATAAACTGCACAGTTTTCAAAAAATGTTTTATATAATTTTGACCTTAGTCAATTAGTCCATTGATATGGTTGTCGCATATTTAACTTTAACCAATAGCATCAACTCTTGCTGATAAGTCACATCTCTGCGCAACTGCATACCACATTCGTTGACAGTAGTAGAGTTCTCAATGATTATTTTCTAGTATTCTACAGTTAAACTGTTATTATTATAAACATTTACGTATGCAATAGGCTTTGTAATAGTACATATATTCAATTATAATTGATTGGAATTAATTTATTCTGAAGAAACTTTATTTTGTACCGGCAACCATATTATTTCGTTAACCGGACATATTGAATCTTGATAATCGTCTTTTTACGAACCGCTAATTTTAAAGATTTGTATACAAGATATATTACTGTCCCGATCATGTTTAATGCTTTCTAAATTATTAAATTATATGTCTTCTATATTTATTTAACTGTTTGCGAAACTTAATTTTCGATAACAATAATTTATTATCTCCGATGTCAGAGAAACAACCAATCGTATTATCCCTTTTGTTATGCACGAGTTATCATATGACTTTATGTGCGTCAACAAACCCCTTCTTTCCGCGTGCATATACATCTCCAATTTATCACATACATTGTACTTGTTTAACTATTGATTGATGTATTTCTCCTTTCAGGCAAGAAGAGAGACGATTGTAAGTATGTTTTTAAAATATAAATTTTGATGTATCGCAAACTCGTTTATGTATACATTCCTTTATTTAAATATCGATGATGTTTATGAAACGAAAACATAATGTTTCAATGTCGGCTTCTATTTTAGTGTCAATGTACCTTAACATGTGTTAAGATGTATTTAACATAATTTATCAGGTCGGAAGACACAAATCATTTTTTGTATGTTTAATGTAGACCATCAGTATCAATTCTACTCGTCTTACATGGCAGCTTATTAATTATAAAGCTAGTTTTATACATCCTCATATATAAATTTGAATTAATACCAACGTAGTTCGTGCATGCTAAATTATATGTGTATATATGAGCAACAATATCGAAAAGGATGAAAACAAAGTTACAATTTTGTGTTTGCTTTAATGAAAATGTACAGCAAGCCAACCATGGTATACGTAGTTATATTATTTTGTTTTAAATACAAATGCGTGAATATAAATAAAAAATAATTGTATTTCTAGGCGAAAACTTGATTCAGGAATGTTCATGAACTATTTAAAATGTGTTTCATAATTCTTGTATAACTTATGTAAACAACTTCAGTTTATACCCCGATTGGGACACGGCAGAGTATGACAATGGCGGTCCGTTTGCTCCGTATGGAGCGGGCGGAGGTCCACCGGAAGTTGCGGAAGGCGGGCCACAGGAGGAAGCATACGTCGGTCCACCGGAATTGACACTGGGCGTACTGCCACCGAATACCATGTTCCACGGGCCTTCAGGGATACCCCAGAACAAGTAATTATCCCTCATTGAACGACATTTTAAATCGATCACACTTGCCTTTGCATTCTCAGCGAGGCTTTTTAACTGATTGTTTTCACATTTCACATGTTTGAGTTCATTTTTTTTATAATCCTATATCGCTCGTGTTTTGTACAGACGTTGCTAGTAATCCATCATACTGGTCACTGATAAATGAATGACTTGCTTCAATGTCCTCGATGTTTGACTCCAGTAACCTTTTAAAAGTGAAGCAAAATGATTTTCTTATTTATCAAATCGATTTAATAATATGATGCCGGGAACATTTTGGTTAAATTGGTTTGTTGACCACATGATGTGTATCTACAGTCAGTTGGGCATGTGACCGAAAACTCACTTCTTTTCTGTTCTGAAATGACAGCGGGAAACACAAACAGTGCTCCAAAATCTTACCAATAGTCCATCGGCTAATAACCACGAGAATCACTCGCCCAGAAAATCCAAACACTATGCATGATAATGGCGCTGATTAGAAATTCAGTACACTTATCCTACCCGCAAAATGCTGAAACATAAGTAGCAATCAACGAGAGCTAATTCAATTTCTGTGGTAAATGACACATCTTACTAATAACACCATATGTGCCAGTGCAGTTCTGAACAATAATATCGTCATAAATTAAACCCATGGAAAATGTGGCGAATAATTACATACTCGTGATCTTTAATCGTTACATGTAATTTGCGAAAAAAAAATATACATGAATTGATAATTGTGAAGTGTCGTTCAACGTTTAGTAAGTAAGTAAGTAAATAAATTGTTTATTATAGTGACATGTGTATATAACATAATTACATTTTCAATACAAACATATAGTATATTTTACACACGGCCCATCGGACCTATAAGTCACCTAAATATTAACGTTATGTAAAGCATATATTTATAGTTATACATTTTTAAATTTGTATGTTACAGTGCAGTTAACCTGGTATAGGTAATCGAGTTTATACATATATAGCATCTATGAGTTATAAATATGGAGATTGTTCAAAGAGGTAATAATTTCATTCGATAAAGATTGAAAGAAAAAAGCGAAAGCAAACGTGTACATGTGCAAATATATGGAGGCAAAATAATTAAACATAAACATGTGTATTGAATAGAAACACAATGTCATTCATGCGTTAAGAATATATCGTATTTCTCCTTATGGTGTATGTCTTCACAATATATTTTGCTAACTGTATGACATGTTTTTGCATGAGATATGTGATTTTGCCTGTATCAGAGAGGTTTACAAATTCATCGTTGGACATAAGTGGTCCTAAACATGTAGTTCTTGCAGCATTGTACAATTGACATTTTATGACAAAATGGCACTCGTTTTCCACTTCTTGGGAATCACAAAGTTTACAGAGTCTGGAGTTGACTGGTTCACCTAAATAACGACCTGTTTCTATTCGTAGTGGCAATATACCAGTCCTAAATTGAGCAAGTAATGAACGTTCGTTCTTCTTAAGAGCCAAGCTCAAATACTTTTCACATTTAAATTCTTGTTTAAATTCACGGTATGTTCGTAGTTTTGGCATGGATCCTACATCTGTTGACCAAATGTTATTAGTGTAATGATTTCGCACAAGCATATGCACAGTCGGGATTTCAACAGGTAGCTTAACATTGAATTTATCCAATAATCTGATATGCATCATGATGTCCTTGACCTCGCTTGACCAGTTTGTAGTACATCTGTTATAGTCCGTTTCAAATACTTGCGCGCATAGCCGGTCTCGGTCCATTAGCACGAGTCTATTCCAGAGGCGTAGCATATTACTCCATCTGCGGTAGCGGGTGGGAATCCACCCGGTGTCCCCGGTTAGGGCGGGTATTGGAGCAAATCGATGAACACTAAGAGCGTAACGTAGGGCACGGTTTTGGACGTTATCTGATGATTGAAATTGCTTGTATCCCCAACCCGAACTACAGTTATCCATGACGGGCACAACACATGCGCTATGCAATTTTTCATAGGGTTTAAATCCAAGGTCCTTCAGTGTGTGTACTTTACTGATGACACTTCCAAGTGCTCTGCCGGCCCCTTTCGAGAGACCTTCACAAGTAAACGAGAAGTCGCCTTTATCTTGGAAAACGATACCGAGGTATTTGTATTTGTCCACGATTTCAAGGACATTTTCACCGATGTGGAAATTAAACTGTGGTCGTTGAGTGCGTCCTTTCCGGAAGTGCATGCATTTTGATTTTGACGTATTAATCATCACACGCCAACGTTTACACCAGCTGTTGAGAACATCTAGCATTGACTTCAATTTTTCCTCACTGTCGGCCATAAGCACTATGTCATCAGCGTACATGTGCATTGATACCTGATTTTCTCCAATAGCTACGCCACAACCCAGGTCATTTATTTCCTTGACGAGATCGTTGGCGAAGATGGCAAAAAGTGTCGGCGACAACGTGCAGCCCTGTTTCACGCCTGTTACAAAGTCAAACCAGTCGGTGTGAGAGTTATTTATCCGGACACAAAATGAGGAACTGGCATAAATATTCTTGACCGAGTTGTATAACTTTCCATCTACTCTAGTCAGCAACAGTTTGTACAATAGCATGTCTCGATCAATATTAACAAAACAACGTCGCAGGTCGATATATGCCGCAAAGACGTTCTTGTTGTTTCTAACAATACTATTTAAGGTGAATACATGATCTTCACACGATCTATTTGCCCGAAATCCGTTTTGTTCATCCGCAAGAAGATTTTCAATTTCAAGGTACTTCGAGAGCCGTTTATTCAAAAATGCAGTATACATTTTGCTAACGCACGATAAAAGGCTAATCCCTCTGTACTTCATTGGTATTCGTTTATCAGATTGAGGATCCTTAAGTATTGGGTAAATAATAGCCTTTCTCCATATTGAAGGGATAATGCTGGTGTCGAACACTAATTGAAATAATTGCTGTAGCACGGCAATAACTGGTGGATTTTTCAAAACGTCATACGGTAAATTGTCTATTCCGCAGGCCGAACCAGATTTACATTTCTGTATTATAAATGCTATCTCTTCTAATGAAATGTTGTTATTCAATGATTCGTTCGTTTCATATAGGGGATCATTTATATTGTTCTCAAGTAACAGTTTATGTAACTTTGCACGGTTGTAATGTCCATTGTCGAAATTATCAAATTCCTGGCAATTGTACAAGTCTTTGAAGTCCTCTTTCCACCGGTCAAATACTATGTTTTCATAACTCGTAACAGATCCGTCGGCTTCGTACACTTCAGTAGGAATGCGCGAGTCTCTCCGTGGTTCCAGCCCTTTGATTTTGCTCCAAAACTCTTTGGGGTTATTTGCCTCAAAGGTCTCGATTTCAATGGTTTGTCCTTTCTATAAACACGTTCTGTTCTATGGAGAGTCTTGTAAAACTTATTCCTGGCTGTAACATATTCCGAGTACAGACGTACTCTTAATGTCCTGTCATCCCTGCACTTAAGGAATCTATTTTCACGCTCTCTGAGCTCGTTCCAAAGATCTTGCAATTTATTGTTCCAGAATGGTTTTGTGTGTTTCAGTCTTTTTGATGTTCTTTTTGAACTTGACAATTTCGGAATTTTATCACTCATTTCAACCAAAATCACATCGCAAAGAGTTATGTATAGACTGTCAATAGATTCTTGAGTCTCCCTTGAGTTTTCTTTTTGCATGATAAGAGAAAGTAAAGCAGTTCTGACCCTCTCACTGTCCATGAAGTCAGACCGGATACGCCGAAGGTTAAATCGATCTTCGCGGGGGGTCTCTGTAGCAGTATTTGTACCAGATAAAGGTGCACTATAGCCCGTGTCAATATTTACACTTAATGCGCAGTGATCAGGAATGCGTGAACGCTCACTCAATAATCCCTGTAATCCTTGTTGATCAATAATGTCATGGGGGTTTATAACTTTAAAGTTTTTACAGCGCTGATAAATACCGTGTGGGACACAAATAAAATCAACAACAGCTTGCCCTTTTCTCGAAATAGACGTAAAGTTATCTAGATCACGTTGAAAACGGCCGTTTAATACACAGAACTTAGAGTCACATAGGAATTCAACGAAATCATGGCCGTGCTGGTTTACAGTTTTATCAATAACCTTTCTCTCCGGTATGGAGTCGCATTCATTAAGTAAATCTGATAATGAGCCTATCCTGGCGTTAAAGTCCGAACATATAACCATCTGGTCACAGTTTGCATGCGCGTATATCTGCGTTAAAAGATGCGCAAAGAAGCCCTGCGCATCTCGTCCTCGTGTGGATCCTTCCGGTGGCAAATAGCACGATAATACAATAAAATCGGACTGCGTAGCTTTATTTGTGAAGTTAACAGCTAGAATTCCGTCGTAGGCTCGGTCAACCACGCCAACATCATAGTCATTTATAATCCGCTGTTTTACCAAAAGTCCGACACCGCCAGACGCTTTGGGTGCATTTCTGTGAATTTCGGTTCTATTGAAGCCAAACCATGAATATCCCTCAACCTCTATTACATTTCTGTCAGGTAAATGAGTTTCGCAAACGGAGATGATATCAGCATCAAATGAGTTGATTATTGCAACACGAAGATTTTCATTGTCTTTTGTCCATCCGCAAACGTTAATATGCACTATATGGACGGACGTTCCAATGGGACGGGGTGCATCCTAGTTACCATCACGTGGGGCAGTGGGCTGCTGGTCGGGACGGGTGCGGATGCGTCCGTTGGCATCAACACGGTAGTTGGCGCCCTGTGGGAGATGGCGAAGAAGTGTCCATGCGTTGAGCTCTATGAGTCTTTCTGCGTGGGATTTGCTGCTCTTAATGAACACGTCGCGATAAGTTTCAATGTCTTTCAGCTTCATTTTGTTTCTGAGAACGAGTACCTTTTCTTGAATTTCGCCAAAGCTTATTTTCAAAGGACCCGGTTTTCCTTGAATTTTGCTTGGTAGACGTACTGTTCTCGTTATTGATACGCGGGAAGAAACCTCTTCACCCAATGCACGTATTAGGTTATTTGCCTTTTCAAGAAGATCCTCGCCGTCATGCTTCTGTATCCCAGTGGTAATAGTGCAGAAGTCAGGGTCATTCAGACGATTTACATTGCGCGGGGGCAAGTCGGCCGGGGCTTGCACACCATCTTCGACAGCTCGTATGCGAACTTGGACGTCCTTCATAGAGGTCATAAGCTCATCAATGCGACTAGTCTCTTTGCCTATGTCGAGCGATATTTCATTCTTGAGCGATTTTAGTTTAGAATCAATGTTTATGTTTATGTACACTCACAAGCTTTTCTGCTGTGAATTGCTATTGCACTATTATAATATATTTACCTTAACGGTAAACGTAAGGAATAAATTTTGATGTTAATGTTTTGGACAGGTTGAAGAAAACATGCACATTTAAGTACTGTGTCACTAGTGTGAAAACACATCAACACTTGTCTCTTTTTTTAAGGCTCACATTAAATATCCCGATTTATTTATCCGCCTTGCCAGATAAACTGTTTCTATCAGCGGCATTAACCCAGTATTCTGTATTTATACAACAATTGCAACATGTCTTGGTTTAGGCTATATATTCAACATGTATAAACTAATGAAGGATAGCTAAGAAAAATCGTTGAATCGTCACTATGGATTGATACAAAAGCACGATTTGTAACAAAGTAAATATCCAATATGAAATTTATGAAGAGAATCTTAACATTATTGAGCGCAGTCAATGGGAATGCGCATGCATTTTAATCAAAATATTTAAATTATTTTCTGATTAAATAAGATGTACAAAGTAAATTTCATCAAGTGAAGTCATTAGATGAATACATTTTTCTACCATTTACTATTGCTAAAACTCTCATTTTTTTTTCTAAAAACCATTTTGATTATGTTAAAGGAATTTTAAAACATTCAGAAAATATATTCATTTCACCAAAAAATAATCACTTTAATCGAACATATCAATATTGATTATACAGTTCATTCATATCATTCATGTCAAAACATCAACACTAATTATTTAACTATTCGCCGATAAACAACAATATCTTCAATGAGGGAGTGAATATGAAGATTATATTATGATTTGTAACTATTGATAACCGTTTGCCAATGTGTGTTGATGTGTGCATGTTACCTAGTTTAAATTCCAAGTAATCTAATTCGACTGATGTCCTGTTTCACTGTCCGTTCAAAAGTGAATATACCCTCGTGCATTGGTGTTAATGTTGATGGGTGTGGTATATATGCGTTGATAGTATGTGTTAGTAGATGTGTTTATCGTTCAATGCTGTTTTGGTAATTTCCTTGTACCTTCTGAAATGGTTAATAGTTTATTATTATATATTTACACCTCAACTTCCATTCCTTAAATGAACTGTCTTTCGGCAATTGCGTTCATCAATCGATGAACGCAACATCTTCGGATATGTTCGGATCATAATTCAATGCATAACAATATACATGAAAGCTATTGATCTTGTTATTGGTTGTATTGTGTCTGCAGGTCCCGTAAAATATAGATCAGCATTTTTAAAAGTGTTAGTTTATTATATTTTAAATATATTGGTACCAGAAGTGTTTCAATTTTACGTTTTAAAGTGATTTCAAGTGGTTGATCTTTTCCCGCGTTATTGTGACGTCATTTGAAAACATGTTTCCGGTTATAGTCGGGTCGTTCTATTTATAGAATGGGTAAGAACGGATTACTGAAAGGTTTTCTTAAATGAAATAAAGGAAAAAAAACAATTCTTGAATGAAATAATGAACTAGTGGTGTAAATATAAGGAATGAATTGCGGGGTTGATGTCATTATCGGGGATATGAACGCAATTGGGTTGGTCAATGTGTGTGGAGTCCGAAGGACTCCACGCGTACTTTGACCAACCCAATTGCGTTCATACCCCGATAATGACATAAACCCCACAATTCATTCCTTAAATATTTCAAATTAATTATTGACGCATTATTGACAAAGTTGCAGCATATCATTCATATCGTGTGAATAACATCCTTTTTTATAATCAATTTTAAAATATAATAATACATAATTTCAAGATCGATTATGGCAATATTCGTTACAAGGCAAGGAAGATAGATTTTCAGAACAATCGCAACCAACATTATAGTTTATTAATTATTTACTGGGCCTCTATTATGTGTAGGGTCTTAATAACTTATGAAGTGCCAACATTCGTCTTTATAAGCTGGCTAATATAACAAATAACGAACACTCCAGATAATAAGTATTCATATTGAACGACAATCTGACATGCATTAAGAGTAAATGAATAAAATATATAAAAATATACACATGGGTATAAATCATAATTGATCTAAAAAAAGACAGTGTTACTTCAGCTGAAAATAAATATTATTTTCTGCGTTTGAGTGAAACGAATTAGAACAAAATTTCTTTCCATTGTAATGGAATAACCGCCAGGTGGCGTTTTATATTATTAATATTTCGTGCGCATATGAATGAAAAGGCATTCAGCTCTAGGAGCCCGATACGCTTACATCGATACAAATGATTGTAAAATTTTACCAGCAAATGTTTAAGGTGAAAGTTTTCTGTTATTATGCAATTTCATCATATGAATGATCGTTTTGTTCTCACTTGTATACATAGCGTTGTAATTGACACTTGTATAACGTGTTATAGTACGTGTACATGAATCATATAAATATAATTATTCCTAATTGTAAAAGAGCTTACGGGTGATGAGGCCCGACATCTAGTGGTACGAGACAAATCCTGTAAATCTGGATGACAAACAGGCAGGGGTTTCTGAGTTTTCCCTAAAAGAAGGATTTTAACTCAGTTTTTCTTCGGCCAGTCGACCGCGTTTGTAAGCTCCATTTTTGTCAAGCATGTTGTTTATAAGACTTACCGTTCTCATGTTGCAAGTCTATCCTGTTGAGTTAATCGGTGTCCCAAATCGCTTAACTGAGACATCCAAAAAAATATCATTGAACAGTATTGATTTTGTTGTTTTCTATAGAATAGGAGCTTATAGTATGGTTTTAAGGGAAGTATCATGTATGAATAGAACATATATATAGTTTTTACATCTTTGCATATAAACCCATATAACGAAGATACATACTTTTATGTAATTTTAAGTTTCATTGTCAAAGTATTCGTTACAAGTCAATAACAAGACAGTTTTCAGACAAATATCAACTAAAGTGATAACTAATCTGTTACGTAATATAACAAAAAAACGACCACTCCAGATAATAGTTTTTCATATTGACGACAATCTAGCATGCAATTAGAGTAAATGAATATAATATATAGAAATGTACACTTGGAAATAAATCGTAAACAATGTTTAAAAAACATTATTATTTCAACTAAAAATAAAATTCATGTATGAATAGAACATTAATATATGTTTTTACATATTTGCGTATGTACCCATATAACGCAGATACACTTGTTCAGATTAATTTTATATTGTTATATACCTTGCCGGTTTTTTGTCTATTAAAGAAAGTGAATTACAAGAATTGAAGTAATTGGCAAGGCATGGTGTTCAAGACTGTGAAAGATAATGTGACAGAACTGACGCGCCGAAGTCTGCCAGGACCGTGAACGCGCTTGACGAGAATTTCATCCGAAACAGTTGCTTATCTGAGGAGTTTACAAAGATCAAACAAGGACAAAGAACTACAGTCCCACCGCCAAAACAATGCAAGAACAACATTTGCAACCATATGAAAAATGTCTTCCGTGATATGTGAGGTTTTTGTTTATCTCGTGCACAAGACTATGTTAAGTCGTGGCCACGACCTTTTTAGTAGTTCTTTGTGTGTTCGATTCACAATCGGTGAGTCAGTCGGTGAGTCAGTCAGAAAGTCAGTCGGTGAGTCAGTCGGTGAGTTAGTCGGTGAGATCGTAAATTAATCTATTTGCATACGAATGTAAATGCGTTGTGTTGGATAAGATATTACATAATCAAAGACCGACAGTTCATATGTATATATTATAAACTGCGGTCAATAGGACCTACGGCATGAAATGTTTAGTGTTCGAATCCGCACCTCGTAGATTGAGTGATTTCTAGATACAAAATGCTCACGCTATAAGTCCAATGTTTGATATGTAAAAAGGTACATGGTCATGATTGAAATCGAATCGCACTACTGTTAAAAATATAGTTCGTTACAAAAAGGAATTCGTTTGAAACAGGGTATCACAACAAGCGTATTTGCGTGTATTGTACACAATTGCAACTGTGACTGATATATCTTACATATATAAGCTTTACGGACCTCCAATGTTTATACATGGCACTTTCACATAGATTATCAAACCAGTTTGGTTTGTTTATATCACTTTAATCAGATCGTTTGTTTGACGTGGAATAACAATTTTGCTTTAGAACTAAAAATATGCCATTTAAAGTGCTTTTACTTAAACTTAAGCATACATTGTATATGTTCGCAAACTATAATAAAGTGCGAGTGGGGTAAACTTACACGTAATAAGTATATTTTTATATGGGGGAATTCCAAATATATCTTTGGTATGTGTAGATATTTATTGTTGTTTTATCCTTGCATAGATACTAGAAGTGTGTTTGTATGAGTATTAATAAATTGATCTGCGAAAAAATTCAAGCTGTGGGAAATTGGAAGAATGCAAAAGTAAATTCATGAAATTAGTTTTTAATGACCAAAATAAATAATGTTTTATTTACTCTAGCTAACGTTACGTATGTTTCTTAGAATATCAAAAACGTCCTGAAAATAAAACAATTTTAAGATGCAACTTTTATGTATGTGATCATTTAAAAAATGTGAGCATTTTCTTAATCAAGTAATCTGAACCAATATACTAAATTATACGGGAAATGACCTCTATCGCTGTTCCACCAACTTTGTTTTAATTGTTTAACTCTTTTTTATAGAGTACGTTTCTCTACGGAGAATCATCGAAAACATGTGTATAATAATTTATAATTATTCTAAACTGTTTTAAAACAATACGTATTTAGTGGAGTTATACTGTTAAGGTTGCATTTACGAAACTGCAAGACACACTACACACTGCATTTACCTTTTGGTATTACTATGATTCTTGTAACCGAGCCGAGGCATCAGTGCCTATTCTTTAAAAAAGCTATGCCTACGTTCAAGGATATATATCTGATGAATAGCAAATGTAAATGTTATCCATGCCTCTAAACTACTGCATGTATATTGTTGAATATACGATATAAATTCGGCAGGTTCATTTGGCGTTTACATTTGCGAAGTATGTGTGACCTACAGTACATATTTCTGCGCAAAAATATCATATGATAACAGGGTGATGTATTTTGAATAAACTGCACAGTTTTCAAAAAATGTTTTATATAAGTTTAACCTTAGTCAATTAGTCCATTGATATGGTTGTCGCATATTTAACTTTACCCAATAGCATCAACTCTTGCTGATAAGTCACATCTCTGTGCAACTGCAAACCACATTCTTTGACAGTAGTAGAGTTCTCAATGTTTATTTTCTAGTATTCTACAGTTAAAATGCGTGAATATAAATAAAAGTAATTATATTTCTAGGCGAAAACATGATTCAGGAATGTTCATGAACTATTCAAAATGTGTTTCATAGTTCTTGTATAACTTATGTAAAAAAAACTTCAGTTTAAAATACGACATCCTTATGTACATACTGTACGTACCTATGTTTGGATTTAAGATATAAGATACGTCTCCTTCTGTCGCAAAATCTTTAATGATTTCGTGATTGTACACGCGTGGAAATTAGTTTCAAGGCCATGAAAAAAATCACAAAAAGGAAGATATTACGAACTTAATTATATTGCAGAAACCGAATTTTAATCAAACAAGGGTCAGGAATAAAACAAAATAAGGAACTTACTTTTCTTGGTCACGATAATAACTGAAGTTTGTATTTACTCAGCAAAGTTCAAGCAAGTTTCACCTTTAAGACCTAACATTATTGGGGAGAGTTAATGAAATTCATAAGGATCTTAAACTCAACACAAAACAATCAAGAGTCGCATTCTATGCCTGTCATATTTCAGTTTTTCAGAAGTAAATGATCATTCGATGCCAGTCTTGTGGTAAACAATCCCTAAAATTCACAATATCACAATATCTAAAATGTTACCAGCAAATGAAAACCAAGTTTGTTAACATGCTTATACGTTAATACGTAACCTACGTAACCATGCATATAACGGGAACACGTTATTAACATTGCTACGCTAGTACCGGAATACGTTATGAACATAGCCATGCTACTACGTGAATGTAAATATTTCTTAGAATAAATTATAGCAACGTTAACCCTAGTGGCATGCTTGTTAATGCTGTACTATGTCTATTATCCTTTACCTATTTATAATCATCATTCATTTCAATAATATCACTGTAGCAGACATATTGTAAAATGTAATCAGGACATTATGAAACCATTGTTATGAACCTTATGACTAGTGTACAAATGCAGCATCACCTTCATAAAACTAAGTAAAACAAATATCACCTGATTTTCAAAACGTTCACAGACATCCTGACATAGCAACTAACTAATGATTGGTTGTTTTCACTTTTCAGCTCAATGAGAAAAACATTGATTATTTCAAAATAGTTCATGAACATTCCTTAATCAATAGATTTTTTCGGGAACTTGTCTAGGCTGATCGAGTGAATTAAACATTTAAATTATGTAGTATAATGTCTTAAATGTTTTCGCTTCTGTCCGGAAAGGGCGATTAAAAGACTGAAGGATACTAATTTGAGGTGAACGGCTCTTGTATTACTACTCCTTCATTTATTACGGATTATATGCAAAACAAATGACTATGTCAACAGTGTTTGATTAAACATAAGGTGACTAGGCCGATCTGATGAATTCAACGTTTGGAATGTTAATTACTATGTCTTAAATGTGTTTCTTTCAGACAGTATCAAAATATTAAAAAGCTAACGGAAGGGAATTTGAGGTACATAGTTTATCGCTCACGACTCTATGCAGTTTCGTATAAAATAATTCGCATATGAGCTTACCATTTCTTGGATAGAGGACATTTCCAAATATAAATACAATATATTCCAAAAATGAAACCTATAAACAAATAAGCTCACTTCTTATATCAAGTCGATTTTAAGATGCATCAGGCATAATATGACTCTCGTATTTTCTGGCAAGATATGTAAAATAACAGTTTTCTATAAAGAATGTATGGAGCATACAACTTCTTTTTTACAAATAGTGCATGGTCGAGATTGACTCAGAACTGTGCGGCAACAATGTACATACATTTAGCAACATTTTTTGTATTCACATAAACATGTGCCTGACATGAAAATGAAGAAAACAATTAAAATTCAAGAACATTGTTATATAATATAAAATATATCTTGTTTCTCGCATATGTAAAATTGACAAGATATGTTTGACTAATAGTATAAACGAATTTGATCGAAACAATCAGCATACAAGGGTTATAATTCTCATAAATAATATGAACATTGTATTTCCACACGACTCATGCATCGGCAGACTCAATACCGGACGCCCGACATTACCTGGTGATCTTATACTGGTATCGTTTTTCGACATTCTATGCATTTAATGACGGAATTAACATCCACAAAATGTGACATGTAGCTATGCTGTTAACCTAATGATGAGAAAAAAGACAAGTATCACTATGTTTACTAATGACAATACTATGGCATTAACTCTCTTTCTGTACGATTTAATGAAAAATACATGTCTACGTATTTATGCAGAATTGTGGTTGTTGCTGACAATGACAGTTTATAGATGTACTTGGCAGTACGGTTTTTAGCAAAAAATGTAAACAGGTGTTTGTATATTCACAAAATGATCAGGCCCTTTCTCTGCTAGGCTGAAATATATTCGGAAACTTTGTTTTACAAAGTGTACAAACTAAGCAAACACCTTCTGTACAACACGTGTTTGGTTTAGGATTCAGCATAACATGATTAATAGCGTAAAATAGTTTAGTAACTGACAAACAGGCAAACATTACTTAACCATGCCTTTGTGAATACTAATATATCATGTGCTTTCCTCCTTAGTATTCATGGAAATGAATCATGCGCATCAAGGTCAAAATCCTTTTACAAATCACTAAGGATGGTAACCGGTGATCCGGAATCTAATCCGTTCGTTGGATTTTAACTTTATAAACGCCCGTTCTTCATGTGTTCTGGTGAGACCAAATCCGCAATGCTTATACATTGATGCAGCTTATTGTGAATGCCAAGCCGCCAATGCAAGACACTATGTGTCGTCAATACTGTTAACATAACAATGAAACTTTGAAACATATGGAGACGAAATTCACTCCATTTATGTATATCATGACATTGGACAGCTATGTAATCTCTTCCGTTAAATCAAAGCATTGATGAAGTATTGAAACTATGACTATCACATAATACAATATGTGGTGTCATCAGAACAAATATAACAATTGTACTTAAGATCATTTTCGTAAACATAAGTATAAATATATAAGCAACATAAAATCGAACGCATTAAACATGTTTAACGTTGGATGTTCAGAAGGGTTCAAAAAGCTAAATTAATGATTAAACTATTCAAGCGTCTCTATATATGAGAGTTTAATACTTTATTCTACATTGGGTAATGCTACGTACCGGTGATGTTTGCAGTATTTTACGTACCGGTGATGTTCGGAATATGTTACATACCGTATATATTCGCAATATGCTACGTACAGGCAGTGTTCGCAATATGCTACGTACCGGTGATGTTTGCTGTATTTTACGTACCGGTGATGTTCGGAATATGTTACATACCGTATATGTTCGCAATATGCTACGTACAGGTAATGTTCGCAATATGCTACGTACCGGTGATGTTCGTAATATGCTACGTACAGGTGATGTTCGGAATATGTTACCTACCGTATACATTCGCAATATGCTACGTACCGGTGATGTTCGTAGTATGCTACGTACCGGTGATGTTCGTAATATGCTACGTACCGGTGATGTTCATAATTTGCAACGTACCGGTAATGTTTGTAGTATGTTTCGTACCTGTGATGTTCGCAATATGCTATGTACCGGTGATTGTTTTCAATATGCTGCGTACCAGTGATGTTCGTAATATTCAACCTACCGGTAATGTTCGCAAAATACTACGTACCGGTGGTGTTCGGGTTAGCTTTGTAAAGATGATATTTGCAGTATGTTACGTATCGGTGATGTTCGCAATATGCTACGTACCGGTGATCTTCGTAATATGCTACGTACCGGGGTTGTTCGAAATATGCTAAGTTACGGTGATGTTCGCAATATGCTACGTACCTGTGATGTTCGTAAAATGATGCGTACTAGTGAGGTTCGTTTTATGCTACGTACCGGTGATGTTCTCAAAATGCTACGTACTGGTGATGTACGCAGTATGTTATGTACCGATGATTTTCGTGACATGCTACGTACCGGATATATTCGCAGTAAGCTACGTTCCGGTGATTTGCGTAATATGCTATGTACTGGTGATGTTCGTAATATGTTTCATACCGTAAATGTTCGTAATTTGTTATGTACCGGAAGTGATCGCAATATGCTACGTACAGGTGATGTTCTCTATATACTCCGTACCGGTGATGTTCGCAATATGTTACGTACCAGTTATGTTTGCAGTATTTTACGTACCGTTGATGTTCGATGTAGGTAGATACCGGTGATGTTCGCAGTATTTGACTTAGCGGTGATGTTAGGCAGTATGTTGCGTAACGTTGATGTTCGATGTAGGTACATACCACAAATATTTGCAGCATGTTACGTTCCGTTGATGTTCGCAATATGCTACGTACCATTGATGTTGGCAGTATGATAAGTATCGGTGATGTTCGCAATATGCTAAGTACCGTTGAGATTCGTAATATGCTACATACCGGTGATGTTCGTAATATGCTACCTACTGGTCATATGCGTATTATGCTACGTACCGGAGATGTTCGTAATATGCCATGTACCGGTGATGTTCGTTATATACTACATACCGGTGATGTTGTAAAATGCTACGTACCGGGGATGTTCGTAATATGCTACGTACAGGAGATGTTCGTAAAATGATACGTACCGGTGATTGTCGTAATATGCTACGTACCGGAGATATTTGTAATATGCTACGTACCGGTGATGTTCGCAATATGTTTTGTACCGGAGATAATCGTAATATTCTACCTACGGAGATGATCGTAATATGCTACCATTCTTGTAAGGTTTGTAATATGCTACCTACCGGTGATATTCGCAGTAAGCTTCTTAGCGATTATGTTCGTTATATGCGCTGTACCGTTGATGTTCGGAATATGCAACATACCAAATATTTTCTCAATATGTTATGTACCGGTGATGTTCGTAATATGTTACGTACCAGTAATGTTTGCAGTATGTTACGTACCATTGATGTTCGATGTAGGTATATACCTACTTTTTTTCGAAGTAAATTACGTAGCGGTGATGTAGGCAGTTTGTTACGTACCGTTTGTTTTCGATGTAGGTATATACCACAAACATTTCCAGCATGTTACGTACCGTAGGTGTTCGCGAAATGCTACATACCGCTGATGTTTACAGTATGGTATGTACTGGTAATGTTTTCAAAATGTTACGTTCCGGTGATGTTCGCAAATTGCTTTGCACCAGCGATGTTTGCAATATACTACTTACCGGTGTTTTTTCGCAATATGCTCCGTACAGGTGCTGTTCGCAATATGTTACATACCGTCGATATTCACAGTATATTACGTACCGGTGATGTTAGCAGTATGTTACGTACCGTTGGTGTTCGATGATGGCACATACCAGAATTTTTTTCAGTATGTTACGTACCATTAATTTTCGCAAAACTACGTACCGTTGATGTTTGCACAATGCTACGTACCGGTGATTGTTAGCAGAATGTTACGTACCGGTATGTTACAATCTACCAAAATGAGCCTTGGTGTTCATATTAATTCATTTTACATATGTGCCCATTTGAGGTCCCGCAGTAAAACTATTTAAAAAATAAGGTTCATCAGTGACAACAACTCCTATGGCATTATCCATCTAGTATTGTCCGGTTTGATGACAACAATTCAGTTATATATCTACACGCATAATTGTGGTCATTGCTGATGTGTATATGTATATGAACAGATAATTTCTGTACTCTGCTTGCATTGAACTATACTCTTGGTGAATGATATGTTCGAACTTGCAAACATGACATAGATTGTATTAGATTTTCCGAAAAAACAACACTTGAGTATGACTTAAGATTGTAGATTCGTGCCTAATTTTATTTCTCTAAATGTACGAAATTATTTTCAAAGTGAGTAATATAAATGTTTAAAGATAAGAGACTGTTTGTAAACAAATTTTGCAACAAACATTGCATACGATATTTGTCATTAATTTATGTTTTGTAAAAAGGCTTGAACATTGGTTTGTCTCGAAAATAATAATAACTTTTACATGATTTCGTTTCAGGCAGGAAAAAACGATTCAAGATCTGAAGGATGAAATATTGAGGTCAACAATTTATGTTTTACGTCTTTTTTTTATGAAACTTTCACTATGCAAAACAAGTGACTATTTCAATACAGTTTGATTCAACATTAGGTGTCTATGCCAATCGAATGATATAACGTTTGGATTGTTTGAAAAATAAGTCTTCAATATTTTCTTTTCAGGCAGGAAGAAACGAATAAAAAGCTGACGGAAGATAATTTGAGGTGAATGATTTATGTTTTACGATTTCTTTATTAACCGTTATATATGCAGTGTCGTGCATTGTCTTCGCGTGTGAGCTTACCCTGTCCTTGATTATCTGCATCTACGACACTACTTATATAAGGTCAATTTCAAGATGCCACTGAAATTAAAAGACTCTCGTTTACTCTGAAAGGTTCTGAACTGATATAAGTATTTAAATAGAATGAAACAGTTTTCTACAGTATAAAGTATGTATGGATCATATATTTCGTAAATTTAATACTTTATACTCCATCGCGGGGATAAACTTAGAACTGTTCTGCAACTATGTGCATAACCTTAACAACGTTTTCTAATCATTTACATGGTCATGTTACTTCAATGAAAATGAAGAAATCAATTAAAAATCAAATACTTGCTTTGAATATATCTTGTTTCTCAAAAGACTGAGGACGTATGTTTTAATACTGATAATTAAGAATTTGATAGAAACAAAAACGCGAAAGGAAACAAAAATAGCTGCAACGAGCGTAAATGTATGCACTCTTTAGTAATCCCCTATAGGCTACGAATAAAAAAAAAACTAACTTACTTACAATATGACATTTTATTTAACACAGTAATGCACATGGTAAAATGACATCCGGAACGGCCATGCCACAGTAGGCGTAGGATTACTTTTGGTGTAGTAACATCCAGAATCGCCATGCCGCAGTAGGTGTAGGATCCCTTTGGTGTTATTACATCCAGAATCACCATGCCGCCGTAGGTGTAGGTCCACTTTGATATAGTTACACCAACAATCTCTATGCCGAAGTAGGTGTAGGTTCACTTTGATGTTGTTACATCAGATATTGCCATGCCGTCGTTGTTGTAAGTTCACTTTGGTGTAGTTACATCCAGAATCGCCAAGCTGACATAGCTTTACTTGACATAGCGTTGTTAAACCTAAGGTACCAAAAAGTGACCGGGATTTGACCAAATTGCAAAAAAAATAACACTTAAGATTACAAAAGGCAGCCACTTATGTCATGTTTACAGACTCTATTCACGCTATAGTTAAAAGCATATAACGTTTTAAAAGGCAATGATTTACATTTCAGCAGCATTCGACAATGTGCGTCACTTCACATTTATTTAAACACATTTGGAAATTGGTATACGTGGACGAGACTAAGAACACTAGTTAGCTGGTTCCAAGTAATCAGTAGCTAATCAGTCGTAAACAGTTATCTGTCCGCACCATTTACGGTACTCCTTGAAATCTGTCAGGATAGAATTGTACTTCCATGGCTATAGTTATTTTTAATGCAATTTATTAATAAAACTCAAAACGACTCAATCATCGGTGGACTTAAAACCGTAATCCAGACACAACCTGGTGACGTCACACAGTAAGCATTGTGTTTGAAAGACTGTGCGTTAAATGTATACGGACTTAATACTTCATATTGAAGACCTGGCGTCCGTGTTTGCATCCTTGTGTTTAAGCATTTTTAACACTTATTAAGGGATACTCTCAAAGATTCCTGTTGAAATATTCTCAGTAAGTTACGTACCTTTGATGTTCGCGAAATGCTACGTACCGTTGATATTCGCAGTACGCTACGTACCGGTGATGTTCGCAATATGATACGTATCGGTGATGTTCGGAATATGCTTTTTCCGGTGATGTTCGCAAATTGATACGTACCGGTGATGTTCGCAATATGCTCCGTACCGGTGATGTTCGCAAAATGTTACATACTGGTGATGTTCACAGTATATATTGTTCCGGTGATGTAAGCAGTATGTTACAAACCGTTGCTGTTCGATGAAGCTACAGATCAGAAATATTTGCAGAATGTTACGTACCGTTGATATTCGCATAATGCTACGCACCGGTGATGTTCGCAATATGTTACATATCGTTGATGTTCGATAAGGGTTCATACCAGAAGTATTTGCAGTATGTTACGTACCGTTAATTTTTGCAAAACTACGTACCGTTGATGTTCTCAAAATATTACGTACCGGTGTTTGTTAGCAGTATGTTACGTACCGGTATGTTACAATCTACCAAAATGAGCCAAAAATGTTATTTCATTTATCGTATGTGCACAATTGAGGCCCTGTAGTAAAGCTATTATAATAAATAAGGTTCATCCGTGACAACAACTCCTATGGCATTATCCATCTATTTTTATCCGGTTTGATGAAAATGATTCAGTTCTATATCTACACGCAATATTGTGGTCATTGCTAATGGTTATATGAATACGAACAGATAATGCCTGTACTCTGCTTGCCTTGAACTATCCTCTGAGTGAATGATATGTTCGAACTACCAAAATTCGTCGAACATGACATAGATAGGATAAGATTTTCCGAAAAATGCACTTGAATATGTTTTAAATTTGCAAATTCGTGCTAAATACTTTTTATCTTAATTTACGAAAATATTTTCAAATACAGAAAAATAAATGTGTCAATATAGAGACTGTTTGAAAATAATTTTTGCAACAAACATTTCATCCGATATTCGTCATTAATTTATGTTTTGTGAAAAAGGCTTGAACATTGGTTTTTCTCGAAAATAATGTTTTTGTTTTTAATTCTACATTTCCCAAATGTGTTAATGTACTTTTTGGTTCAACATAAGGTGTCTAGACTAATCTGATGAATGTAATGTTGCAATTATGTTATTATAACCTTTAAATGATTTCGTTTCAGGCAGGAAATTTCGATTCAAGATCTAAAGGATGAAAAATTGAGGTGAATGATTTATATTTTACAGCTTTTTTATTAATATTTCGTTATGCAAGCGACTATGTTAATACAGTAATATTCAACATTAGGTGTCTATGCCAATCGGATGAATCTAACGTTTGGATTGTTTAAAATATGTCTAAAATGTGTTCCTTTCAGGCATGAAGAAATGAATAAAAAGCTGACGGAAGAAAATTTGAGGTGAATGATTTATGTTTTACGATTTCTTTATTAATTGTTATTTATGCAGTGTCTTACATTGTCTTCGCGTGTGAGTTTAACCTGTCCTTGATTGTCTGCATCTACGACACTACTTAGATAATGTCGATTTCAAGTTGCATCTGAATTTTAATGACTCTCGTTTTCTCTGAAAGCTTTTGAACAGATATAACTAGTCAAGCAGAAGTTTAACAGAAGTCAGTATTTGTGGATCATACAGTTGGTAAAGTAATACTAAACACCCAATCGCCGAGATAAATATAGAGCAGTACTGCAACTATGTACATAACCTTAACAACGTTTCCTAATTATTTTCATAGACATATTTCTTCGATTAAAATTAAGAAAACAATTAAAAATCAAATACTTGGATTGAATATATTTTGTTTTATCAAAAAACGAGGACATATGTTTTGATACTGATAATTAAGAATTTGATAGAAACAATCAGACAAATTTACAATTCACTATTTAATTATTCCCTAGCAACACAAACTTAAGCTACGAAAAAAAAACTAACTCACTAGCAAAATGATATTTATTTAACATGTACTCCATGAAATCCGTCAGGATTTAATTGTACTTACATGGCTCTAGTTATTATAATGCAAACTACTGAAGAACCTCCAAACGGCTCATGCATCGGTAGACTTAAACCCGTAATCCCTACACAACCTGGTGACGTCACACTGGTAACATTGTGTTTGACAGACTATTCGTTTAATGTCGGTTTGAATATCCTTTAAATATGACATGCTGTCAATTAGAAAGTCAGAACAGAACATGCATCACTATTTCACTGATGATAATTTGAGCAACTCTAATGACATTGACCATACGCGAAAATGTGGTCACTACTATTTATGAATATTTGTTACATGCATAATAATACAAATCAGACATTTAGTGTGTATCTCATTCCAATAAAGTATTTGCTTCACCATTTTGAAAGTGACCATAATTCATATTTAATTACATTTCGTGCTTGTTTTTATGAGCAAGTAATCAAAAAGAGTGTTGTTTTTTTTTATTTATCATTGAAAACACACACCAGACAGAATGAAATGCACTATTTCGATGTCTGACCCTATAAAACATGAAAGTGATTTTGGCTGAACAAGGTTTTAATAACACAACCTTAAAAAACAAACATCATTAAGCTTTATTTACCATTTTGTATATGAACATGAATGTATCCGGGTCAAAAGGTTGAATTCATATTCTATTAGATTTGATTGCCTTCGTAGTATTGTGTATGCCTTGTACTTCGTTGTATTTGAACTACTATATTTCAGAACAAAGCAACTTGAGAAATACTGTTTCTTGTATTACTGGCTGCATTCGGACTGTCATGTCTCTCTTGAAACACCTGCAAGAACATACATAAGTATCCACCCACCTGACACAAAAGGCTCTCATCCAAATCAACCGAACGTGGTACAATCTCTGGAGGAGGATATTAAACGCCTAGGGAATCCAACTGAGATTATGCCTTTAGTCGGTCTGAATGCTGACGAAATAGATGAATGGTACAAAACAATTGATGTCCATTTTAAACAGTGGACTGATGATTACCGAATGCTAGAAACAGCTCTCGTTAAAGGATCAGACGACTTCAAGAATTACTTAGAAAAACACAAACCTAGCATTCAAAACAAAATGTGTCCACTCTACATCTATTCAGCTGCCTGGGATCACACATTGACACACTGCGACAGCTCAAGATGGCACAAAGATTGAGGATACTAAGCACTTACGTGCCTGAACATAAATTATCCATTTTGCATAGCTTATGTTTATACATTCTCATACTGTAACAATATATATGTACACTATTATTTCATAGATTGGTTTTTTTAGTATTTGTAGAATTTTAGTGATGTGTTAGTCTTGTTTCTGGTGTATGAATTAGGGTATGTAATGTTAATATGTATGTGAATCTAGTTCATTGTCGTTAAGGTTCTTGTAGTGTGTCCATAGACAAGTTCTTCTTCATATTTCCCTGTAGTTTGTGTTGTATCATTGTGTAAAATGCCAATAAAACACTAATAGTGAAAATTATAGTAATACTTGCGTGCAATATGTAAGTCACATGACAGTTTAATATTTCGAATCTCCTTTTTGTATTACTGCAAAACAGTAAATTTAAAAAGTGTATAAACTATCCTGTGAACAACATAGCTGATCTCCTACTATGCAATGTATTCCATTTCTTACCTTCTAATTTAAAGTGACAATCTTATTCAAAATCAATACATACCCATGTATAACAAACATAAATTTATGTATCAACACTGATAAACCTTTAAGTACTTACTAAATAATGCATTTATGGAAAATATTTATTTCTGACATTAAGATTTTAACAGTTTATTTTATAGCAGAACGCTCAAAAATATCAAATAATTGGTGAATGCTAAAAGATTTACTGTGGTCTACATAACGTAGAAATACCGTGTTTTTGCTCATTTCATTCAAATTAAACGTTGTATCCTTCACAAGAACCATTGTTTTCGACATTTATTATTTTTAAATATTAGAAAGGTATTATTAATTGTGGTAAATCTTGTTTGGGAGTAAGAGTGCATCTTTAACTCTAAAGCACAAGTAGATTGAATAATAATTGGCTTTGTCATGACCGATATATTACATACTACTCAGAATAAGTAAAATAAACTTACTATACTTTAACACATATTGTTTGAGTGTGCAAGTGTTGTTTCCCCAAAAATAAGTAATTGCTTTGATAGTGTAGCATGTGCACACTTTTTGGTATTTTTACATAGTTGAAAATTAAATAAATGGTACATTATATAGTATTTGACTGTTCTTTATGTTGTAATTTGTGAAATAAATGATTGTATTTTAAAAAGTTGTTGTTTCATTAATTAAGAAAGAAAATAATACAATGGGAAATATTTATGCTTGTACTCAAACAAACAAGTATTTTAAACAAACTATAATTACATGCCAAAAGTATTGTTTTATAATTTTGTTTCCTGAAGAAATGGTTGTGGTAAAATAAAACATAGGTATATTACATACCCAAAATTCGAAAAAGTACTTGTTACAGAAATGAAAAAAGTAATAGTATTTGACGAAATCAAACGACTTATTGGATAACTTTATTTAGACTAGATTCAAACGTGTTATGTTTTCATCTGTCTCTGTCATGCTACAATATACCAAAATACATGGGATTTAGTTGTTCCCATCACATATTTTAAAAACTCCATTTTAAAAAGTGTCGGACAGCATTTGCTCCGAAGAATATATATATTAATAACTTTACATTTGGCATTTAAGGAACCGTTTATTTTGTTTTTTGATATTGACAAACCAAGGAAGTTAGTTAAAATAAACGTTAATGAAAACTAATATATATTGTGGTTATGTTTCCGGACAATCACACAGCACCACGAAAGCAACACGTTTACTAAAGATTTTAATCGCCACACTGTGCTATTAGACTAGTTTTTATTTACTTTTCTTAAATATTAAATTATGTTCACAAAGAAACAAACCAGATAAATATTTTACAAAGTTATATTGGCTTGCATAAAGATAAACTAAACCTGCTTAGGGATCCCAAAGAACCGTTTGATTACGTATGCAAAGTATGACATATTGATAATTGAAAAAAAACACATAGTAGAATTATATCAAACAATCAGAGTTCAAGTATATACTGATGATGAGTTATCGGACCAAAACAATGATGCGGGTTACATTAGAAATTAAGAGAACAAATAACCACCGGAGCGGAATCACTAAGACAAGTATTTTAAGAAATGGCAGATAATTAATTGAAACAGATTTGTTACAAACATAATTAAACAGCCTGTCAAACAAAAACCGCAATCAACGAGATGCCCAATATTAAACTTTGGACACAAAAATGGTTATGCTTTGAAGAAAACATAGTTGGCGAAATTCGTAAGTAGTGGGGATGAGCAATTTTGAGAAATTGCCAAAAGCTATGCGGTTCTCCATTCTTCTGATAAGCCTGTCTGGCGATCTCGCTCTGCAAGTTTGTTGAGTGCTTAACTAACATGGAGTTCTTTGAGATCATCAAGGATTATGTGGACGGTAAATTCTTACTCTTATGCTTGTTTTTCGTTATAGTCACATTAACCTAATGGTTGTAAAATCCTGGTTTGGTGCCATTGCAATTTAGAGGCATTTAGCCTAAAATATTTACTCTCTTCTTCATATTTATCAAAGGGGTCCTTCCTACAAGCTGTCTAGCACTGAAGAACTGCAATTTAACAATGTCAGAAATTCTCGTTAAACAGGTGCCATGTCAAATAAGTAGATATTGAGAGTTCCTTACATTACATTAAACATATGTGGCAGTAATAAGTCTTCAAGTTTTATATGGGTTTAATGTACATTTCAACTGATTTCAAGAAGATTAATTTTCGTTTTTTTTTTTAAATTGCATTTGTATTACCTGTGTCATTTTTCTGTCGCAAACAGCCTCGGATGTATGACGGCGCATGAGTAAAAGTCGTTCACAGAGTTATAAATATTTTTTTAACTAATTATGATGAGTTGACATGCAATTTTCTTCTTTGAAGTTCAAACCGATTCATAGTGAAGTGTTTTATTGCATACACATTAAGAATCCTCAGACTAAAGTTTCTAACTAAACTGAAATTGCAAAATAATACCAGCATTTAGACTCCTTGGTTCATTAACTTGCTTGGTGTTAAGCACCGAATCACGGTATACAACTTTCCTGCGTTGAACTAGTACTAAGTACACCATTTGCTAAGTACCACTCGCGGAACCAGGGCAGGGGTTGGGGGCGCACCCGGCGCATGCCTCCCCTATAATAGTCCAATTTACTTTTTATTTCAATAAAGGAGAAACAACCAAATGAATTTCGGTTCTAGGGGAGGGGCACAATTCAAAAGGTTACGCCCCTAAGTTACGCCCCCTCTAAAGTGGAATCCTAGAACCGCCTCTGAGTAGTACCCTTAAAATGCCGACCGCTAGGCAAGCGAGGGACTGGTACCATATTTAACCTTTTTCGATATGACACTGCCGGGCATTTAACCCCGACCTTCCGCACCCAAAGCAAACGCTCTCCCACTGCAATATTGGGCGGTCTTATACGAGAAAACAAAATATTTATTAACTGAATGCCCTTCAATTATACGCCTTGCACTAGATTAAAATAAAAATCGGACACTATCCTATTTAGCTTTGTTGAAACGTCAAACACGAGGTAAACTGAATCACGACGAACAAGTTACGTACTACTGTCTTACAATCTCTATTGAAATGGTGTCATGTGCTTACATTCTGATTACATCATTCCTTATTGATCACGTCATAACTTTATGTAGTAGTCGAAGAAGACGTTTCCAGTGATGACGTCATAACTGACAATGATGATGACGTCATTGACTTTCCTGGCGGTCCCGATGATGAGGTGGATTTCGATTTCCTGATTGACGCAAAAGACCTTTCCAGCATTGGGGAGAAGATATCGAAAATGATGGAAGGTTGCACACTATTCTTATCAATATTGCTGTTTCTCAAACATATCTGATGAGATATCATCAGAAACAACATGTTTCAATGATATGCTTATGAGGCTATGGTAACATGCTTATATAAACGGTATAACATTATTATATATCATAAGAATGCAACCTACACTCGCAGCCAATGCAGTTGCAGTAAGGTATTCATTTAGTTCAAGGTGTAATCATTAGGAATTCGAATTTTCGTGTGTTTTTAAAGATCCGCATACTGCCACTCATCCGATATATTTGCTTGCGTAATATTTTGCGTTTGCAATGCTCTGAATTGAATCTTAAATCGCAGTCACGATGTCAACTGGTGACAACACTACCGCCATTTAAATATCAGCCAAACCAACATCAACGCAAGCCCTACTTTGTACTACAAACACTACGGACTACTTTTCGATAAGATTTATGAGTTAACATTATAGATTAGCCGTGGTCTATGAAATAACTGCTTCCATTCCCACAAAAATGTTTACCCCAGTAGCCATCTGCATTATAAAGGCGACACAATAAGTTCCAACCACTATCTTTATTTCAGCAACTCAAAGCAGCCATTGTCTAAGCTTGTGGCGCACCGAAACGATAACTAAAGCCATCACCAATACCACAACCATCAACTCCACAATAACTAAAACCATCACCAATACCACAACCATCAACTACACAATAACTGAAACCATCACCAATACCACAACCATCAACTCCACAATAACTAAAACCATCACCAATACCACAACCATCAACTCCACAATAACTTAAACCATCACCAATATCACAACCATCAACTCCACAATAACTAAAATCATCAACAATACCACAACCATCAACTCCACAATAACTAAAACCATCACCAATACCACAACCATCAACTCCACAACAACTAAAACCATCACCAATACCACAACCATCAACTCCACAATAGCTAAAACCAACACCAATACCACAACCATCAACTCCCCAAAAACAAAAACCATCACCAATACCACAACCATCAACTCCACAATAACTAAAACCATCACCAATACCACAACCATCAACTCCCCAATAACTAAAACCATCACCCAAACCACAACCATCATCTCCACAATAACTAAAACCATCACCAATACCACAACCATCAACTCTACAATATTTTCTCCTATCTTTAATTGTTATGCAAAGCAAATGCCATAGACTAATTTTTTCATCACTTATACTTGTAGCTTCACAAAGCAGCCATGGTCTAAGCTGGTGGCACCATCACCACCATCACCACAACCACAGCCCCCACCGCAAGATATGCTCATGTCGCCATCTCTTCTGCAAATGCTGCATCAGCCACACGTTCCGTATCAATCTTATCTTCAAGAAGTTCCACTTCCGGTTCAATCGTAAGTAGTACAGTGTTGCATTGGGATAACTTCTTTTTGATATTAAGATACATGGAATTTGCTCGCGTGTCCTTCTTAATCTATATCGAAAAAAAACCTCTGTCCATAATTCGATAGCGGAAAATGCATTACTTATTCCTGATTTTCCTGCGTACCATTCTATAACCTCCATAACACATCAAAATCAATAATTTTTAATTGGTAGTCTCAGTTAACCACTTGGGAAACAGATTATCATGGACAGCATGAACTTGCAACATGAGCAAAGTATGTCTAGGTAACAACATACTCAAAAAATGGAGCTTACAGACATGGTCGACTGGCCGAGGAAAAACTGAGATAAACCCTCCTTCTGGTAATAACTCAGAAACCTCTGCCTGATTGTCATCCAGATTTACAGGATTTGTCTCGTACCACTAAATGTCGGGCCTCAATATCCATAAGCTCCTTAATAATGATGTATAGAAAATATATCATTTTCATGATTCTTGTTTACGTATTTATCAAGTTGTACAAATGTACAATGTAGTACATCAAGTTGTTCATTCATATCATGAAATAGCAAAGTAACAGAAACTTTCACAAAAATATTTTTTTTTGTAAAATTTAACCATCAATTTAATCGATGTGAACGTATCGATTCCCCATACCTGAATGCCTTTACATGCATATGCACACGAATAACTCGTGCTTATAAATCACCACCTGGTGTTATTTGGTTATAAACTAGGAAAAATAATTTCCTGCTAATTCTTTTTACTCAAACGTAGAAAATTATATCCAGATGTGTATTATGTCGTAAATGGTAATTAAACTTTTCTACGTTACGAATAAATAAATCATTCAAGTGTGTGTAAGCTTATTTAAATTCGCATGCGTATCGTTTGACTACCTTCCTTCTAATTACGGGTTCGAGTTGACCATCACGTTGTTTCGTTCTTTATACAACATGCTTATCGTTTGGCTGTCTTCCTTCCAATTACGGGTTCGAGTTGACCATCACGTTGTTTTGTTCTATATATAGCATATGTATCGTTTGGCTACCTTCCTTGCAATTACGGGTTCGAGTTGACCTTCACGTTATTTTGTTCTATATACAGCATGTGTATCGTTTGGCTACCTTCAAACTACTGGTTCGAGTTGCCCATCACGTTGTTTTGTTCTATATACAGCATGTGCATCGTTTGGCTACCTTCCTTCCAATAACGGGTTCGAGTTGACCATCATGTTATTTTGTTCTATATAGAGCATATGTATCGTTTGGCTACCTTCAAACTACTGGTTCGAGTTGAGCATCACGTTGTTTTGTTCTTTATACAGCATATGTATCGTTTGGCTACCTTCAAACTACTGGTTCGAGTTGCCCATCACGTTGTTTTGTTCTATATACAGCATGTGCATCGTTTGGCTACCTCCCTTGCAATTACGGTTTTGAGTTGCCCATTACGTTGTTTTGTTCTATATACAGCACATGTATCGTTTGGCTACCTTCCTTCCAATTACGGTTTCGAGTTGACCATCACGTTGTTTTGTTTTATATACAGCATGTGCATCGTTTGGCTACCTTTCTTGCAATTACGGTTTAGTGTTGACCATCACGTTGTTTTGTTCTATATACAACATGTGCATCGTTTGGCTACCTTCCTTCCAATTACGGTTTCGAGTTGACCATTACGTTGTTTTGTTCTATATTCAGCATGTGTATTGTTTGGATACCTTCCTTCCAATTATGGGTTTGAGTTGACCATGACGTTGTTTTGTTCTATATACAGCATGTGTATTGTTTGGCTACCTTCCTTCCAATTACGGGTTCGAGTTGACCATCACGTTGTTTCGTTCTATATACAGCATGTGTATTGTTTGGCTACCTTCCTTCCAATTACGGGTTCGAGTTGACCATCACGTTGTTTCGTTCTATATACAGCATATGTATCGTTTGGCTACCTTCTTTCTAATTACGGGTTTGAGTTGACCATCACGTTGTTTTGTTCTATATACAGCATGTGTATCGTTTGGCTACCTTCCTTCCAATTACGGGTTCGAGTTGACCATGAAGTTGTTTTGTTCTATATACAGCATGTGTATTGTTTGGATACCTTCCTTCCAATTATGGGTTCGAGTTGACCATGACGTTGTTTTGTTCTATATACAGCATGTGTATCGTTTGGCTACCTTCCTTCTAATTATGGGTTTGAGTTGACCATGACGTTGTTTTGTTCTATATACAGCATGTGTATCGTTTGGCTACCTTCCCTCCAATTACGGGTTCGAGTTGACCATCACGTTGTTTTGTTCTATATACAGGATGTGCATTGTTTGGCTGCCTTCCTTCCAATTACGGGTTCGAGTTGACCATGACGTTGTTTTGTTCTCTATACAGGATGTGCATTGCTTGGCTGCCTTCCTTCCAATTACGGGTTGAGTTGACCATGACGTTGTTTTGTTCTATATACAGCATGCGTATCGTTTGGCTACCTTCCTTCCAATTACGGGTTCGAGTTGCCCATCACGTTGTTTTGTTCTATATACAACATGTGTATTGTTTGGCTACCTTCCTTCCAATTACGGGTTGAGTTGACCATGACGTTGTTTTGTTCTATATACAGCATGTGTATTGTTTGGCTACCTTCCTTCCAATTACGGGTTCGAGTTGACCATGACGTTGTTTTGTTCTATATACAGCATGTGTATTGTTTGGCTACCTTCCTTCCAATTACGGGTTCGAATTGCCCATCACGTTGTTTTGTTCTATATACAGGATGTGCATTGCTTGGCTGCCTTCCTTCCAATTATGGGTTGAGTTGACCATGACGTTGTTTTGTTCTATATACAGCATGTGTATCGTTTGGCTACCTTCCTTCCAATTACGGGTTCGAGTTGCCCATCACGTTGTTTTGTTCTATATACAGGATGTGCATTGCTTGGCTGCCTTCCTTCCAATTACGGGTTGAGTTGACCATGACGTTGTTTTGTTCTATATACAGCATGTGTATCGTTTGGCTACCTTCCTTCCAATTACGGGTTCGAGTTAACCATCACGTTGTTTTGTTCTATATACAGCATGTGCATCGTTTGGCTACCTTCCTTCCAATTACGGGTTCGAGTTGACCATGACGTTGTTTTGTTCTATACACAGCATGTGTATCGTTTGTCTACCTTCCTTCCAATTACGGGTTGAGTTGACCATGACGTTGTTTTGTTCTATATGCAGCTTGTGTATTGATTGGCTAGCTTCCTTCCAATTTCGGGTTCGAGTTGACCATCACTTTGTTTCGTTCTATATACAGCATATGTATTGTTTGGCTACCTTCCTTCCAATTACGGGTTCGAGTTGACTATCACGTTGTTTTGTTCTATATACAGCATGTGTATTGTTTGGCTACCTTCCTTCCAATTACGGGTTCGAGTTGACCATCACGTTGTTTTGTTCTATATACAGCATGTGTATTGTTTGGCTACCTTCCTTCCTATTACGGGTTCGAGTTGACTATCACGTTGTTTTGTTCTATATACAGCATGTGTATTGTTTGGCTACCTTCCTTCCTATTACGGGTTCGAGTTGCCCATCACGTTGTTTTGTTCTATATACAGCATGTGTATTGCTTGGCTGCCTTCCTTCCAATTATGGGTTGAGTTGACCATGACGTTGTTTTGTTCTATATGCAGCTTGTGTATCGTTTGGCTACCTTCCGTCCAATTACGGGTTCGAGTTGACCATCACGTTGTTTTGTTCTATATACAGCTTGTGTATTGTTTGGCTACCTTCCTTCCAATTACGGGTTTGAGTTGCCCATCACGTTGTTTTGTTCTATATACAACATGTGTATTGTTTGGCTACCTTCCTTCCAATTACGGGTTCGAGTTGACTATCACGTTGTTTTGTTCTATATACAGCATGTGTATCGTTTGGCTACCTTCAATCCTATTACGGGTTCGAGTTGCCCATCACGTTGTTTTGTTCTATATACAGCATGTGTATCGTTTGGCTACCTTCCTTCCAATTACGGGTTGAGTTGACCTTCACGTTGTTTTGTTCTATATACAGAATGTGTATTGTTTGGATACCTTCCTTCCAATTATGGGTTCGAGTTGACCATGACGTTGTTTTGTTCTTTATACAGCATGTGCATCGTTTGGCTACCTTCCTTCCAATTACGGGTTGAGTTGACCATGACGTTATTTTGTTTTATATACAGCATGTATTGTTTGGCTACCTTCCTTCCAATTACGGGTTGAGTTGACCTTGACGTTATTTTGTTCTATATAAAGCATGTGTATTGTTTGGCTACCTTCCTTCCAATTACGGGTTTGAGTTGACCATCACGTTGTTTTGTTCTATATACAGCATGTGCATCGTTTGGCTACCTTCCATTCAAATACGGGTTGAGTTGACCATCACGTTGTTTTGTTCTATATACAGCATGTGTATCGTTTGGCTACTTTCCTTCCAATTACTGGTTGAGTTGACCATGACGTTGTTTTGTTCTATATACAGCATGTGCATCGTTTGGCTACCTTCCTTCCAATTACGGGTTGAGTTGACCATCACGTTGTTTTGTTCTATATACAGCATGTGTATCGTTTGGCTGCCTTCCTTCCAATTACGGGTTGAGTTGACCATGACGTTGTTTTGTTCTATATACAGCATGTGTATTGTTTGGCTACCTTCCCTCCAATTACGGGTTTGAGTTGACTATCACGTTGTTTTGTTCTATATACAGCTTGTGTATCGTTTGGCTACCTTCCTTCCAATTACGGGTTCGAGTTGAACATCAAGTTGTTTCGTTCTATATACAGCATATGTATTGTTTGGCTACCTTCCTTCCAATTACGGGTTTGAGTTGACCATGACGTTGTTTTGTTCTATATACAGCATGTGCATCGTTTGGCTACCTTCCTTTCAAATACGGGTTCGAGTTGCCCATGACGTTGTTTTGTTCTATATACAGCATGTGCATCGTTTGGCTACCTTCCTTCCAATTACGGGTTCGAGTTGCCCATCACGTTGTTTTGTTCTATATACAACATGTGTATTGTTTGGCTACCTTCCTTCCAAATACGGGTTCGAGTTGCCCATGACGTTGTTTTGTTCTATATACAGCATGTGCATCGTTTGGCTACCTTCCTTCCAATTACGGGTTCGAGTTGCCCATCACGTTGTTTTGTTCTATATACAGCATGTGTATCGTTTGGCTACCTTCAATCCTATTACGGGTTCTAGTTGCCCATCACGTTGTTTTGTTCTATATACAGCATGTGTATCGTTTGGCTACCTTCCTTCCAATTACGGGTTGAGTTGACCTTCACGTTGTTTTGTTCTATATACAACATGTGTATTGTTTGGCTACCTTCCTTCCAATTACGGGTTGAGTTGACCATGACGTTGTTTTGTTCTATATACAGCATGTGCATCGTTTGGCTACCTTCCTTCCAATTACGGGTTCGAGTTGACCATGACGTTGTTATGTTCTATATACAGCATGTGTATCGTTTGTCTACCTTCCTTCCAATTACGGGTTGAGTTGACCATGACGTTGTTTTGTTCTATATGCAGCTTGTGTATTGTTTGGCTAGCTTCCTTCCAATTTCGGGTTCGAGTTGACCATCACTTTGTTTCTTTCTATATACAGCATATGTATTGTTTGGCTACCTTCCTTCCAATTACGGGTTCGAGTTGACTATCACGTTGTTTTGTTCTATATACAGCATGTGTATTGTTTGGCTACCTTCCTTCCAATTACGGGTTCGAGTTGACCATCACGTTGTTTTGTTCTATATACAGCATGTGTATTGTTTGGCTACCTTCCTTCCAATTACGGGTTCGAGTTGACCATCACGTTGTTTTGTTCTATATACAGCATGTGTATTGTTTGGCTACCTTCCTTCCTATTACGGGTTCGAGTTGCCCATCACGTTGTTTTGTTCTATATACAGCATGTGTATTGCTTGGCTGTCTTCCTTCCAATTACGGGTTGAGTTGACCATGACGTTGTTTTGTTCTATATGCAGCTTGTGTATTGTTTGGCTACCTTCCGTCCAATTACGGGTTCGAGTTGACCATCACGTTGTTTTGTTCTATATACAGCTTGTGTATTGTTTGGCTACCTTCCTTCCAATTACGGGTTTGAGTTGCCCATCACGTTGTTTTGTTCTATATACAACATGTGTATTGTTTGGCTACCTTCCTTCCAATTACGGGTTCGAGTTGACCATCACGTTGTTTTGTTCTATATACAGCATGTGTATCGTTTGGCTACCTTCAATCCTATTACGGGTTTGAGTTGCCCATCACGTTGTTTTGTTCTATATACAGCATGTGTATCGTTTGGCTACCTTCCTTCCAATTACGGGTTGAGTTGACCTTCACGTTGTTTTGTTCTATATACAGAATGTGCATTGTTTGGCTACCTTCCTTCCAATAACGGGTTGAGTTGACCATGACGTTGTTTTGTTCTATATACAGCATGTGTATTGTTTGGCTACCTTCCTTCCAATTATGGGTTCGAGTTGACCATGACGTTGTTTTGTTCTATATACAGCATGTGTATTGTTTGGCTAGCTTCCTTCCAATTACGGGTTTGAGTTGACCATCACGTTGTTTTGTTCTATATACAGCATGTGTATCGTTTGGCTACCTTCCTTTCAAATACGGGTTGAGTTGACCATGACGTTGTTTTGTTCTATATACAGCATGTGTATCGTTTGGCAACCTTCCTTCCAATTACTGGTTGAGTTGACCATGACGTTGTTTTGTTCTATATACAGCATGTGCATCGTTTGGCTACCTTCCTTCCAATTACGGGTTGAGTTTACCATCACGTTGTTTTGTTCTATATACAGCATGTGTATCGTTTGGCTGCCTTCCTTCCAATTACGGGTTGAGTTGACCATGACGTTGTTTTGTTCTATATACAGCATGTGTATTGTTTGGCTACCTTCCCTCCAATTACGGGTTTGAGTTGACTATCACGTTGTTTTGTTCTATATACAGCTTGTGTATCGTTTGGCTACCTTCCTTCCAATAACGGGTTCGAGTTGAACATCAAGTTGTTTCGTTCTATATACAGCATATGTATTGTTTGGCTACCTTCCTTCCAATTACGGGTTTGAGTTGACCATGACGTTGTTTTGTTCTATATACAGCATGTGCATCGTTTGGCTACTTTCCTTTCAAATACGGGTTCGAGTTGCCCATGACGTTGTTTTGTTCTATATACAGCATGTGCATCGTTTGGCTACCTTCCTTCCAATTACGGGTTCGAGTTGCCCATCACGTTGTTTTGTTCTATATACAACATGTGTATTGTTTGGCTACCTTCCTTCCAAATACGGGTTCGAGTTGCCCATGACGTTGTTTTGTTCTATATACAGCATGTGCATCGTTTGGCTACCTTCCTTCCAATTACGGGTTCGAGTTGCCCATCACGTTGTTTTGTTCTATATACAGCATGTGTATCGTTTGGCTACCTTCAATCCTATTACGGGTTCGAGTTGCCCATCACGTTGTTTTGTTCTATATACAGCATGTGTATCGTTTGGCTACCTTCCTTCCAATTACGGGTTGAGTTGACCTTCACGTTGTTTTGTTATATATACAGAATGTGCATTGTTTGGCTACCTTCCTTCCAATTACGGGTTGAGTTGACCATGACGTTGTTTTGTTCTATATACAGCATGTGTATTGTTTGGATACCTTCCTTCCAATTATGGGTTCGAGTTGACCATGACGTTGTTTTGTTCTATATACAGCATGTGCATCGTTTGGCTACCTTCCTTCCAATTACGGGTTGAGTTGCCCATCACGTTGTTTTGTTCTATTTACAGCATGTGTATCGTTTGGCTACCTTCCTTCCAATTACGGGTTGAGTTGACCTTCACGTTGTTTTGTTCTATATACAACATGTGTATTGTTTGGCTACCTTCCTTCCAATTACGGGTTGAGTTGACCATGACGTTGTTTTGTTCTATATACAGCATGTGTATCGTTTGGCTACCTTCCTTCCAATTACGGGTTCGAGTTGACCATCACGTTGTTTTGTTCTATATACAGCATGTGCATCGTTTGGCTACCTTCCTTCCAATTACGGGTTCGAGTTGACCATGACGTTGTTTTGTTCTATATACAGCATTTGTATCGTTTGTCTACCTTCCTTCCAATTACGGGTTGAGTTGACCATGACGTTGTTTTGTTCTATATGCAGCTTGTGTATTGTTTGGCTAGCTTCCTTCCAATTTCGGGTTCGAGTTGACCATCACTTTGTTTCGTTCTATATACAGCATATGTATTGTTTGGCTACCTTCCTTCCAATTACGGGTTCGAGTTGACTATCACGTTGTTTTGTTCTATATACAGCATGTGTATTGTTTGGCTACCTTCCTTCCAATTACGGGTTCGAGTTGACCATCACGTTGTTTTGTTCTATATACAGCATGTGTATTGTTTGGCTACCTTCCGTCCTATTACGGGTTCGAGTTGACTATCACGTTGTTTTGTTCTATATACAGCATGTGTATTGTTTGGCTACCTTCCTTCCTATTACTGGTTCGAGTTGCCCATCACGTTGTTTTGTTCTATATACAGCATGTGTATTGCTTGGCTGCCTTCCTTCCAATTACGGGTTGAGTTGACCATGACGTTGTTTTGTTCTATATGCAGCTTGTGTATTGTTTGGCTACCTTCCGTCCAATTACGGGTTCGAGTTGACCATCACGTTGTTTTGTTCTATATACAACTTGTGTATTGTTTGGCTACCTTCCTTCCAATTACGGGTTTGAGTTGCCCATCACGTTGTTTTGTTCTATATACAACATGTGTATTGTTTGGCTACCTTCCTTCCAATTACGGGTTCGAGTTGACTATCACGTTGTTTTGTTCTATATACAGCATGTGTATCGTTTGGCTACCTTCAATCCTATTACGGGTTCGAGTTGCCCATCACGTTGTTTTGTTCTATATACAGCATGTGTATCGTTTGGCTACCTTCCTTCCAATTACGGGTTGAGTTGACCTTCACGTTGTTTTGTTCTATATACAGAATGTGCATTGTTTGGCTACCTTCCTTCCAATTACGGGTTGAGTTGACCATGACGTTGTTTTGTTCTATATACAGCATGTGTATTGTTTGGATGCCTTTCTTCCAATTATGGGTTCGAGTTGACCATGACGTTGTTTTGTTCTATATACAGCATGTGCATCGTTTGGCTACCTTCCTTCCAATTACGGGTTGAGTTGACCATGACGTTATTTTGTTTTATATACAGCATGTATTGTTTGGCTACCTTCCTTCCAATTACGGGTTGAGTTGACCATGACGTTATTTTGTTCTATATAAAGCATGTGTATTGTTTGGCTACCTTCCTTCCAATTACGGGTTTGAGTTGACCATCACGTTGTTTTGTTCTATATACAGCATGTGCATCGTTTGGCTACCTTCCTTTCAAATACGGGTTGAGTTGACCATGACGTTGTTTTGTTCTATATACAGCATGTGTATCGTTTGGCTACCTTCCTTCCAATTACTGGTTGAGTTGACCATGACGTTGTTTTGTTCTATATACAGCATGTGCATCGTTTGGCTACCTTCCTTCCAATTACGGGTTGAGTTGACCATGACGTTGTTTTGTTCTATATACAGCATGTGTATTGTTTGGCTACCTTCCCTCCAATTACGGGTTTGAGTTGACTATCACGTTGTTTTGTTCTATATACAGCTTGTGTATCGTTTGGCTACCTTCCTTCCAATTACGGGTTCGAGTTGAACATCAAGTTGTTTCGTTCTATATACAGCATATGTATTGTTTGGCTACCTTCCTTCCAATTACGGGTTTGAGTTGACCATGACGTTGTTTTGTTCTATATACAGCATGTGCATCGTTTGGCTACCTTCCTTTCAAATACGGGTTCGAGTTGCCCATGACGTTGTTTTGTTCTATATACAGCATGTGCATCGTTTGGCTACCTTCATTCCAATTACGGGTTCGAGTTGCCCATCACGTTGTTTTGTTCTATATACAACATGTGTATTGTTTGGCTACCTTCCTTCCAAATACGGGTTCGAGTTGCCCATGACGTTGTTTTGTTCTATATACAGCATGTGCATCGTTTGGCTACCTTCCTTCCAATTACGGGTTCGAGTTGCCCATCACGTTGTTTTGTTCTATATACAGCATGTGTATCGTTTGGCTACCTTCAATCCTATTACGGGTTCGAGTTGCCCATCACGTTGTTTTGTTCTATATACAGCATGTGTATCGTTTGGCTACCTTCCTTCCAATTACGGGTTGAGTTGACCTTCACGTTGTTTTGTTCTATATACAGAATGTGCATTGTTTGGCTACCTTCCTTCCAATTACGGGTTGAGTTGACCATGACGTTGTTTTGTTCTATATACAGCATGTGTATTGTTTGGATACCTTCCTTCCAATTATGGGTTCGAGTTTACCATGACGTTGTTTTGTTCTATATACAGCATGTGCATCGTTTGGCTACCTTCCTTCCAATTACGGGTTGAGTTGACCATGACGTTATTTTGTTTTATATACAGCATGTATTGTTTGGCTACCTTCCTTCCAATTACGGGTTGAGTTGACCATGACGTTATTTTGTTCTATATAAAGCATGTGTATTGTTTGGCTACCTTCCTTCCAATTACGGGTTTGAGTTGACCATCACGTTGTTTTGTTCTATATACAGCATGTGCATCGTTTGGCTACCTTCCTTTCAAATACGGGTTGAGTTGACCATGACGTTGTTTTGTTCTATATACAGCATGTGTATCGTTTGGCTACCTTCCTTCCAATTACTGGTTGAGTTGACCATGACGTTGTTTTGTTCTATATACAGCATGTGCATCGTTTGGCTACCTTCCTTCCAATTACGGGTTGAGTTGACCATCACGTTGTTTTGTTCTATATACAGCATGTGTATCGTTTGGCTGCCTTCCTTCCAATTACGGTTTGAGTTGACCATGACGTTGTTTTGTTCTATATACAGCATGTGTATTGTTTGGCTACCTTCCCTCCAATTACGGGTTTGAGTTGACTATCACGTTGTTTTGTTCTATATACAGCTTGTGTATCGTTTGGCTACCTTCCTTCCAATTACGGGTTCGAGTTGAACATCAAGTTGTTTCGTTCTATATACAGCATATGTATTGTTTGGCTACCTTCCTTCCAATTACGGGTTTGAGTTGACCATGACGTCGTTTTGTTCTATATACAGCATGTGCATCGTTTGGCTACCTTCCTTTCAAATACGGGTTCGAGTTGCCCATGACGTTGTTTTGTTCTATATACAGCATGTGCATCGTTTGGCTACCTTCCTTCCAATTACGGGTTCGAGTTGCCCATCACGTTGTTTTGTTCTATATACAACATGTGTATTGTTTGGCTACCTTCCTTCCAAATACGGGTTCGAGTTGCCCATGACGTTGTTTTGTTCTATATACAGCATGTGCATCGTTTGGCTACCTTCCTTCCAATTACGGGTTCGAGTTGCCCATCACGTTGTTTTGTTCTATATACAGCATGTGTATCGTTTGGCTACCTTCAATCCTATTACGGGTTCGAGTTGCCCATCACGTTGTTTTGTTCTATATACAGCATGTGTATCGTTTGGCTACCTTCCTTCCAATTACGGGTTGAGTTGACCTTCACGTTGTTTTGTTCTATATACAGAATGTGCATTGTTTGGCTACCTTCCTTCCAATTACGGGTTGAGTTGACCATGACGTTGTTTTGTTCTATATACAGCATGTGTATTGTTTGGATACCTTCCTTCCAATTATGGGTTCGAGTTGAACATCAAGTTGTTTCGTTCTATATACAGCATATGTATTGTTTGGCTACCTTCCTTCCAATTACGGGTTTGAGTTGAACATCAAGTTGTTTCGTTCTATATACAGCTTGTGTATCGTTTGGCTACCTTCCTTCCAATTACGGGTTCGAGTTGCCCATCACGTTGTTTTGTTCTATATACAGCATATGTATTGTTTGGATACCTTCCTTCCAATTACGGGTTCAAGTTGACCATCACGTTGTTTTGTTCTATATACAGCTTGTGTATCGTTTGGCTACCTTCCTTCCAATTACGGGTTCGAGTTGAACATCAAGTTGTTTCGTTCTATATACAGCATATGTATTGTTTGGCTACCTTCCTTCCAATTACGGGTTTGAGTTGACCATGACGTTGTTTTGTTCTATATACAGCATGTGCATCGTTTGGCTACCTTCCTTTCAAATACGGGTTCGAGTTGCCCATGACGTTGTTTTGTTCTATATACAGCATGTGCATCGTTTGGCTACCTTCCTTCCAATTACGGGTTCGAGTTGCCCATCACGTTGTTTTGTTCTATATACAACATGTGTATTGTTTGGCTACCTTCCTTTCAATTACGGGTTGAGTTGACCATGACGTTGTTTTGTTCTATATACAACATGTGTATTGTTTGGCTACCTTCCTTCCAATTACGGGTTCGAGTTGACCATCACGTTGTTTTGTTCTATATACAGGATATGTATTGTTTGGCTACCTTCCTTCCAATTACGGGTTCGAGTTGACCATCACGTTGTTTTGTTCTATATACAGGATGTGCATCGTTTGGCTACCTTCCTTGCAATTACGGGTTGAGTTGACCATCACGTTGTTTTGTTCTATATACAGCATGTGCATCGTTTGGCTACCTTCCTTCCAATTACGGGTTCGAGTTGACCATCACGTTGTTTTGTTCTATATACAGCATGTGCATTGTTTGGCTACCTTCCTTGCAATTACGGGTTCGAGTTGACCATGACGTTGTTTTGTTCTATATTCAGCATGTGTATTGTTTGGCCACATTCCTTCCAATTACGGGTTTGAGTTGACCATGACGTTATTTTGTTCTATATACAGCATATGTATTGTTTGGCTACCTTCTTTCCAATTACGGGTTCGAGTTGACCATCACGTTGTTTTATTCTATATTCAGCATGTGTATTGTTTGGCTACCTTCCTTCCAATTACGGGTTTGAGTTGACCATGACGTTGTTTTGTTCTATATACAGCATGTGCATCGTTTGGCTACCTTCCTTTCAAATACTGGTTCGAGTTGCCCATGACGTTGTTTTGTTCTATATACAGCATGTGCATCGTTTGGCTACCTTCCTTCCAATTACGGGTTCGAATTGCCCATCACGTTGTTTTGTTCTATATACAACATGTGTATTGTTTGGCTACCTTCCTTCCAATTACGGGTTCGAGTTGACCATCACGTTGTTTTGTTCTATATACAGCATGTGCATCGTTTGGCTACCTTCCTTGCAATTACGGGTTCGAGTTGACCATGACGTTGTTTTGTTCTATATTCAGCATGTGTATTGTTTGGCCACCTTCCTTCCAATTACGGGTTTGAGTTGACCATGACGTTATTTTGTTCTATATACAGCATGTGTATTGTTTGGCTACCTTCCTTCCAATTACGGGTTCAAGTTGACCATCACGTTGTTTTGTTCTATATACAGCATATGTATCGTTTGGCTACCTTCCTTCCAATTACGGGTTCGAGTTGACCATCACGTTGTTTTGTTCTATATACAGCATGTGTATTGCTTGGCTACCTTCCTTACAATTACGGGTTCGAGTTGACCATCACGTTGTTTTGTTCTATATACAGCATGTGTATTGTTTGGCTACCTTCCTTCCTATTACGAGTTCGAGTTGACCATGACGTTGTTTTGTTCTATATACAGCATGTGCATTGTTTGGCTACCTTCCTTCCAATTACGGGTTCGAGTTGACCATCACGTTGTTTTGTTCTATATACAGCATGTGTATTGTTTGGCTACCTTCCTTCCTATTACGGGTTCGAGTTGACCATCACGTTGTTTTGTTCTATATACAACATGTGTATTGTTTGGCTACCTTCCTTCCTATTACGAGTTCGAGTTGACCATGACGTTGTTTTGTTCTATATACAGCATATGCATCGTTTGGCTACCTTCCTTGCAATTACGGTTTTGAGTTGACCATGACGTTATTTTGTTCTATATACAGCATGTGTATTGTTTGGCTACCTTCCTTCCAATTACGGGTTCGAGTTGACCATCACGTTGTTTTTGTTCTATATACAGGATGTGCATTGTTTGGCTGCCTTCCTTCCAATTACGGGTTCGAGTTGACTATCACGTTGTTTTGTTCTATATTCAGCATATGTATCGTTTGGCTACCTTCCTTCCAATTACGGGTTCGAGTCGACCATCACGTTATTTTGTTCTATATACAACAGGTGTATCGTTTGGCTACCTTCCTTCCAATTACGGGTTCGAGTTGACCATCACGTTATTTTGTTCTATATACAGCATGTGTATTGTTTGGCTACCTTCCTTCCAATTACGGGTTCGAGTTGACCATCACGTTATTTTGTTCTATATGCAGCATGTGCATCGTTTGGCTACCTTCCTTCCAATTACTGGTTCGAGTTGACCATCACGTTGTTTTGTTCTATATTCAGCATGTGTATTGTTTGGCAACCTTCCTTCCAATTACGGGTTCGAGTTGACCATCACGTTGTTTTGTTCTATATACAGGATGTGCATTGTTTGGCTACCTTCCTTCCAATTACGGGTTCGAGTTGACCATCACGTTGTTTTGTTCTATATACAGCATGTGCATCGTTTGGCTACCTTCCTTCCAATTACGGGTTCGAGTTGCCCATCACGTTGTTTTGTTCTATATACAACATGTGTATTGTTTGGCTACCTTCCTCCAAATTACGGGTTGAGTTGACCATGACGTTGTTTTGTTCTATATACAGCATGTGCATCGTTTGGCTACCTTCCTTTCAAATACGGGTTCGAGTTGCCCATGACGTTGTTTTGTTCTATATACAGCATGTGCATCGTTTGGCTACCTTCCTTCCAATTACGGGTTCGAGTTGCCCATCACGTTGTTTTGTTCTATATACAACAAGTGTATTGTTTGGCTACCTTCCTTCCAATTACGGGTTGAGTTGACCATGACGTTGTTTTGTTCTATATACAACATGTGTATTGTTTGGCTACCTTCCTTCCAATTACGGGTTCGAGTTGACCATCACGTTGTTTTGTTCTATATACAGGATGTGCATCGTTTGGCTACCTTCCTTCCAATTACGGGTTCGAGTTGACCATCACGTTGTTTTGTTCTATATACAGCATGTGCATCGTTTTTCTACCTTCCTTGCAATTACGGGTTCGAGTTGACCATGACGTTGTTTTGTTCTATATTCAGCATGTGTATTGTTTGGCCACCTTCCATCCAATTACGGGTTTGAGTTGACCATGACGTTATTTTGTTCTATATACAGCATGTGTATTGTTTGGCTACCTTCCTTCCAATTACGGGTTCAAGTTGACCATCACGTTGTTTTGTTCTATATACAGCATATGTATTGTTTGGCTACCTTCCTTCCAATTACGGGTTCGAGTTGACCATCACGTTGTTTTGTTCTATATACAGCATGTGTATTGCTTGGCTACCTTCCTTAAAATTACGGGTTCGAGTTGACCATCACGTTGTTTTGTTCTATATACAGCATGTGTATTGTTTGGCTACCTTCCTTCCTATTACGAGTTCGAGTTGACCATGACGTTGTTTTGTTCTATATACAGCATGTGCATTGTTTGGCTACCTTCCTTTCAATTACGGGTTCGAGTTGAACATCACGTTGTTTCGTTCTATATACAGCATATGTATCGTTTGGCTACCTTCCTTCCAATTACGGGTTCGAGTTGACTATCACGTTGTTTTGTTCTATATACAGCATGTGTATCGTTTGGCAACCTTTCTTCCAATTACGGGTTCGTGTTGACCATCACGTTGTTTTGTTCTATGTACAGCATGTGTATCGTTTGGCTACCTTCCGTCCAATTACGGGTTCGAGTTGACCATCACGTTGTTTTGTTCTATATACAGCATGTGTATCGTTTGGCTACCTTCCGTCCAATTACGGGTTCGAGTTGACCATCACGTTATTTTGTTCTATATACAGCATGTGTATCGTTTGGCTACCTTCCTTCTAATTACGGGTATGAGTTGACCATCACGTTGTTTTGTTCTATATACAGCATGTGCATTGTTTGGCTACCTTCCTTCCAATTACGGGTTCGAGTTGAACATCAAGTTGTTTCGTTCTATATACAGCATATGTATTGTTTGGCTACCTTTCCTCCAATTACGGGTTTGAGTTGACCATCACGTTATTTTGTTCTATATACAGCATGTGTATTGTTTGGCTACCTTCCTTCCAATTACGGGTTTGAGTTGACCATGACGTTGTTTTTTTCTATATACAGGATGTGTATTGTTTGGCTACGTTCCCGCCAACTACGGGTTCGAGTTGACTATCACGTTCAACGGTCATCGTCTGTTCCACAAGGAGAATTCACGTAAGCATTAGTGTAATAGTTAAAACATTTTTTCATTTTATAACGATAAAGAAAATTATGATAACTTTAATTAAGTCACTCTCGTTGGCACGATGATGCTCGAGAGGGTAGTCTTGTGTTTTCGGAGAAACCGGAGTACACAGAGAAAACCCACTTGTCAAGCTTAGTGAACACTAATCAAACCACACTCAACATGGCTGGGAATCGAACCCGGGTCGCCTTAGTGAGAAGCGAGTACGCTTACAGGACAACATAGGCATACCTAGTTTAGTTTTTCTTTAAACACCTTTAAAAATGACCGTGCGTCTGACAAAACTTGTTATGGCAGAAGAAAGGGAAACATTTTCATTAAATCATGTAATATATATGTTTTCGACCATTCAGTGAAGCATCCCCCTGCGCTATGTTTTGGCGTTCCTGGGCTTCGAACGTTTGCGCGTGTCTGTCTTGAAGTATACAACGTGAACCTGCAAACCAAACACATCTGTGTTCGCCTAGTCGGTGTCCTTGACCTTAAGGTTAGTTTTTTCTTGTTTATATATTACGTCATTTCCTGTTGTCCATATAAATTTTACGTAAATCAAAAAGTAATGAATAAATAATATGTGCTCGTCTGGTTGGTTTTCCTGACCTTCAGGTTCATACTTTCTGTTATCTGTGACGTCATATTTTCACGACTGTGACTGTGAAGATATTTTAAGGTATTGTTAGATCATTTTTACTAAACCTTGTTTATTTGAGCCATTTGTATTTGTACTTGTTTTGACATTAATTGAAGTGTTCAATTAAAACTTACAAAAAATCTTGCAGCTAAGCATAAGCATTTAAACTCAAAATTACAGCTTAAAAAGTCAATTTGTGTGTTTAAATATCGGGGTCTCTTCATACTCTTCAAACATATTTGCTAGTGACATATTTTAAACCTGTTATTTTCTTCTTCATCTTTTTATTGAACGTTTCCACTCTTGTTTCGATCATGGACCACAGCAGCATGCTTACCAAAGTCATAAATATAACGTTGTAATAACCATGATACAACGTCGTTATATCTCGCGACTGTGGCAGTGAAGAAATTGGAATATAGTTTTGCATCATTCTTAAGAATACTTACGTGAAAAACTACAGAAAAAAGACATAGACCCGGTTTAATGGCACTGGGTACACGCCAAAGACATAGAACAGAAAAACAAAAAATCACAAATAAGAAACATGAATGAACAGCACAAAACTCCACAAACAGAACAGTGCATAGATTATATGTAAACAAATTAAGTATGTTTTTCAAGGATTGCTAGATACCGCCTTCTAACGGTCAGTAATATGTAAATTTACTGGGTGGGGGGGGGGTAACCGATTCACGTGCACAAACCTCACTACAAATAAACAAATAATAATTAATTAATAAGTAAACCCCAAGTACTTCAATGATAAGAGATCTAAACTGTGTCTGCAGACGGAGGAAATCAATTCAGAACACCTGATGCAAAAACTTTTCAAAGATAGGATGCAGTCATTGTTTGAAACTATGAGCACCACACACAGTCTGCCTTATAGAACAGAAGTTTTAAAATTGTGTGATCATAGAGTTCCATAATCAAATGCATCATTGTAAAACTGGGAACAAATAAAGATTACATTATTAAAAATAAAAGCGACATAAATGAGCTATTTTTTTCTTCCAAATGATTACCTATGTAAAATTTTGTATGTTTATATAAGGCATTGTTAATTTGTGTTATGACATAAGTCAAAATGTACTATTAAATTTTATTATAGTTATATAGTTCAACTAAGCATGACTAACTCAAAATTACAATAAATAAATGTCAAATTGTGTCCAAAAATAAGCGTTCCGTTTTTAAATCGAAATCTTACACAGGTCTGCTAGAGTTTTTTTTTCATGTTATATTGCTTTCTTGCCCCTTTTGAATATTGAGCATAAATACCCTTGCAATATCGTTATATGGGCGTATTATTCCATTGTAATTACCATTTTCAGATTGTTATAAGTATTTCCAAACTTATTCAAGTAAAAAAATATATTGGCATTTTCTCTTGTCAGTAAGGTCCCTTCTATTTGAGTAGGGACACCTGCTATATTTCAAATGCAAAGCTAATTTATATTTTTCGTACTAAATTTCAGATTCACAAATTCAAAGTTCATCTGAAAATAGCCTGCTTCCGTATCCCCCTCATCGAGGCTGAGAGAGTCGCCCAGATGTTGGAGTCACGTGACTTACACGTGGCATCACTTGCAGAAACAAAATCCACCAATGGTAAGCGTGTACGGTTGTTTATGTATAAAGATATTTTGAAATCATTATCATTAAAAAGAACTTAAGTGGTGAGAGTTGTCTTGTGGTATAGGTGTCCGCCTCTCTCACCCAACATATCGTGGGTTCGATCCCCATTAATGTTGCTCTCTGCTTGTCTTTCAAAAAGGTCACACTACTGGTTTCTGCCCAGGAAACGGACTCGCGAGTGATTCTTATACCTTTTAGATTTCGTCACAAACGAGCTAAAATAAATCCGTATATACTGAATCTTACCTTAAAAACCAAAACATATTGAGCACATGTAATTTATTTATCCAGTTTGAAATAAAGTCACTGTTATGTCATGATAATAACATAAGGCGTGTTAAGTACGAATAATAACATTTCCATGCATCTACTATTAATTCGTTATTGAATCAAAAGTAGTACATCGGTGTATGTATACCACATGATAAATGACGTCTTAAATGCTAAGTCTGAAGGCCATGAGTTGGTTTGAATAAAGACTTAAAATAAGATAACTATTATTTCCTTCCACCATTTTAAATTTAAAAAATTGAAGTGCATGCCGCTTGAAGAGCCCCGCCTCTGAAAACAAACTCTGGTAAAATACCAAATGATTGGCTCTGTAGACTGCGCTAAGTTTGATTTGAAATGGTGAGGAAATAGTAAAGTGATCTTTGTTTAATGTCTTTATTGGAAGTCAAATTTTACCTTTCGATGAACCATTTATGACGCAATTCACCACGTGGTATACACACACTGTACATATCGCCATCAAACGATTGCTTAACATTCTGGAATATTTATGATGTTCTTGTTGTGATTCAGAAACAACTGTCTACAAAGTGGAATCCATCCACGATCTATTTGACCTGATGAAAAATCTCGATTTGACCAATGACGTCACTGAGAAAATGACGTCCGAGGACAAAGTTATCGATCTTTTCCGGTCGCTTCAAGTCCAGGATGACAACGAGTAATGAAATAAGCAGAACAATGGCGACTTCTTTCAAAAACATTAAACATATTTAAGAAGCAGTTGGAATAAGTGGATGTAACTACAGGGACATGCCTAGTCGCCTGCCTTTTACACATGTCCAGGGGCGGTATTCATAAAACTTATGGGGGCCGTGTCAAGAAAGGATTTCAGTCATAATTTAGCTTATCTTAAATCTGTATAAAGGGCACAAACGGCAATACAGCATATTGTTCTAATTTCCTCATCTCTGTGTTCATCTTTAATGATGGTATAAAGCTCATTTCACTCAAATTAGAAGCAAAATGATGGAACTTTGGTACTAATATGATATCAATTTACGACTAAAATCGACTAATATGTTTTATTGAAACGGTCCCAGAAGTAATTTCTTAACTTAAGTCACTTACTTAATTTTAGTATCTCTTTAGTCATATGAAATTGAAATAAAGGTTTTCAAAATAATATTATTTTCATTGACCTTATTGAAAAAAAAAATACTTTAATGTTAAAAACACTTATGCATTTCTTGCAATTTAATTATGAAAAATTTAAAAAATTACGAAATCCACTAGGAACACTCTTAAGATGCATTATAAATATGGTCCCTGGCCCCAATATCTCGAAACTGTAATTCCTATAATGCTTATGTTGCTGATTTTGATCAGCCGAAATAATATTTTAATTTGGTTTTGACAATGAAAATATGGTTAACGGGATAATCATTAAAATAATTTTGATTTGAAGTCTAAAATCTCTTAAAAATGTATATATTACGCGAATTTTAGAAAAAAAAAAATACAACTCTAGCTTAGCTAAATCGTGCTATTAGAGAGTTCAGAGGTTTCGTGATTTTGGGACCTGTTTAAAGACTGAAGACTAAAGAAATCAAATTCAACATCATAAAACATCATAAAACAACATAACATCAACCATCGAATGATTGTTAAGAGTGTTGAACGTTGTTAGCATCAAGGTAGTTAAATTTATAAGGTTAACATTTTTGTAACAAGCTCATATATTCAAATAAAACACGTACAGCCGAGAATGCTTATTAATTTCTATGAGAAAACCTGCAGATCACATAGTTCCAGAGAAGAAAATATTTGAAAGAGTATTACATCGATGACGTCAACGATATAAATAACTGACCAATAGTGTGAATGGAGTCAACGATGTATGACCATTAGATAAACAGACGTTATATATTAAAAACCACCCAAGTTCCGCTAATCGTTCAAAGGCGTATTTGATAAGATTGTGTTAATGAGTGGAAGACCTTTATGGGTTACTGGACGGTGTGTATTTTTTCGTTCAGGGTCTGAGTATTGTACCTTTTAATAGGGTCTTTTTATAAATTGGTTACTTGGTTTGTCCAGTTATTTTCATTGTAATTTTATATTAAACATTAATGCTCCAACTTTCTTGCTGTGTACAGTTTATGAATTGTATAAAAATGTCATATTCAAAGGCTAATCAATACATTTGAGAAAATGTGTGTGCGTAAATTATTGCTTCCTTTAACTTAAAAAACAAATAATTTGATTAATTCTGATTATACATAATATAAGGTATTTTTAAGATTTTAATAATTTCTTGATTGTTTAACCACAAAACCAGTGTTCAAGAATCATGAACAAATAATTTGCTAAATTTCAAATTAACATAGTATTACTATTTTATCGGAGATTCGTAGATTACGGGTTAGATTATTTCAGAGTTTTATTTTTATTCTAGTTGTACTACTATAAATATACTTGACCTGTTTGTATGTTTTAAATGTAAGCTAATAAAATTGCATTTACAGCGCATTGTCAGTTTTTAGTCCCACGTCTTTCCCCACTTTTTAATTCATTTGATATTTTAGGACATACATGTTCCATAGTAGATAAAACAATAATGTAAAGGACCCCGGGGCCTTATCATTCAAGCGATGGGTATGTGCAGTAACCGTTTTTCAATATAAGGTACACTTTTTTGTTTAAACAGTTTATTTCAGGTAGGAAGTTCTTGTTTCTCCTGTGTTATTCCTTTGTTATTTGTTAGACGACCAAATTCCATATACACCTTTAAAAGAAAGGACCCCTCCCGGGACACCTGGGGCCTTATCATTAAATCGATATGTATGTGTAGTAATTTTATTCATTTGAATAATAGGTGCAATGTTCGTTTGAACATAGTTTATTTCATATTATAAGCAACTTGATAAATATATTTGAACTTCAATCTTTCTTATTTTAAGTCGAACAAACATGGAAAGATGGTTATGTCATTCGGGGCTCCAATAATTGTTGTGGGGACTGGAGTGGGATCTTTTCCCTGGGGTTAAGTATGCAGATCAATTTTGAATGTTTCCAGACTTGTATCCATAGCGAGTATTCCTATCACATCCTACATAAAGTGAAGACATATTCCTGCCACGTGATTGTCCCATTTTGGCACAAGTTATATTTCTAACTATGGTTGTTGGGATGTAAGGAAATACGATTATGATGTATTAAACAAACTGATTTGTACGGATACCTATATGCATGCTTAAAACTTTGAATACAATAAAGTTGTTATCATCCAAGTGATCGTCGAAAAGTCCAGATTTGTTTTGAATGTAGCGGAGGGTTCGGTTATAATTGCTTACGTACTATTGCTGGTGCTAAATACAAAAACGAAAGTACACCACAAGCTTTAGAAGAGGAAACGTATGTGGTACGGTGTCAGAAATGTACAAATTGCCCATTTCCTGAAATTTTACAAATGAAGAATTAAAACTTTTACCTATATATAAAATCGAGGAATGTGTTTTGCTCTTGGCTGACAATGCATCCCAAATGACGAACGATGTATATAGCATTGCTATGTCAGGGGTTGGTATACTGGAGCAAAGTAACACTTTTTTGCACTTAACCACCTACTGATGTAGTACAGAGTATGCAAAACCAAACCGTTTGTGAGGGCAGAGCTTCGGTCCTGGTGTGAATGTAATGGAAGAGCCTTTCCCAACTGTATGTTGTTTACTTAATTTGTTCCTTTAGTTTTAATATTAATATGTTTTAGTACTGGGCTCGTCCATGCCAGTTTCAATGTATTATGGAATCAGCAAAATCATGTTATAACAATGTATTAATTGCCTTCACAACGTGATCATTTTATTAATCCTGAATCCAACGGAAACCGCAGGAAAATTATATTTTTCAGCTTCATATTAAAGCAATATAACACTGTTGAAGAAGTGTTCAATTGTACAAAGTATTAAGATAAGCTTATCCAGCTATGCAGCAATATTTGGACAGCACTCAGCTGGAAAACTACTGTCGGTGTGATCGTATTATACGTGACATGATATATTACGATAATATAGAAAGTAATTGTTTGTTTCTGTGTAATATGTTTCACCGAGTTAGCATCAAATCTATATTTCATGAGTTGCTTAGAAATAAAAGTATTTCCTGTTTTGTTCATGAGGTGAAATATGATAAAAATAAAAATAATAATAATAATAATAATAATAATAATAATAATAATAATAATAATAATAATAATAATAATGCGTTTAAGATCGTAATCTATATATTTCATTGTTCGATATTTTAATATGTCTTTTATATAACTCGTTGTAAGATTGTTAATATATTTATATACCATAACACTCGTTTTACATTTGAACGCTATTCAAATTGAAGCCATTTTTTAAATAAGTCATGTGATGGCGTTCTTATAGTCTTAAAGAAAATATTTTTTGCAGCTCTTGTTTGAAGCATGGTTATTCGTTTCATATGCGTTTGCTTACTTATCCCCAAACACTACAACAATAGTCAAACATGGGAAGTATATTTAATTTATAAAACAATTGTCTCATTGGTCCGTTAAAAAGTAATTTAGTCTTTTTAAAAGGGCTATCTTTGCAGTTACTTTCTTGGAGACAAAGTCAACTTGCAGATTCCTTGACAATGATAAATAAGCATTGAGAACTTTATTCATAAAATACGACAGTCAATATATCATATCGCGTCATTGAATACGGCATTCTTACGAACTGAAGACTGCAAAAACGCAATGATTAAGTAAGCTTTTTTAAATATACAAGTCTGATTTTTTTTCTCAAAATTACGTTATGGATTTATTTTAAACAAGCAAAATGGATGCCCGTTGAATCACTATTTAGTAGTTTATCATTTTACTTGATTCGAGGACAGAATAAGCAAACGTTAACCAACATAGCCATTAATCGCTGCAAAGTTTGCGTCATTTTTAGAAGATAAAATGCATACGTTTGTCATGTTATATATGGTTGTTGAAAAGGATATGCTTTATATAGAAACTAAAAGTATTGTGCATTTTCTTTAATAAACATCATTATTTTATACGCAAAGGGTACGTTCATTGATATTTGCAGATAATGCAATGTATATATTGTGTGGGCGACAATTTACGCAACAATAAGCTGCTTCAAAAGGTATATTTTATTTATTTTATGAGCCAATGACACTGAAATCACAAATACTAACAATAATCGCAAGCTTCGTATTCACATAACTATCTACAAACAGATGCTATGCAATGAAGCAATACAAACTAGAGACAATGAGCCGAAAGCTCAGAATTGTTTTATGATCGGTAGGTTTCATATATTGACTTTCATTTAGGCCAGCACAGTTCGGATCCATGGACGTATTTATGTTACACAAATAAAAATAACTTTAGAATAAATCAAATTATCCAAGACCAGACCAGATCGTAAAACTGTAATTCAGAACACTGCAGAACAACAAAAACGAGTTTTTTTTTACAAAGCAATATATACATTATTACATTCCTTGTATAACAATTAATTGAAATCCAATAACAACTCAGATGGTATTTGTACATTATTTTTTATTGAAAACCAATAGCGTATACTGACACTTCTCTTATATAATTTGTTATGATCATCCATCGCCATTTAGGATTTTTTTTTCATTTACTTGGCACTTTATATATTAAATTACTATATTTCCGAACAACTATGTGCCTTCACTAGCTGATGTAAACAAAACCATTGCGTTCATAATGCACTTAGTCACTTTTTATATCACGTTTGTAACAAATCGTCAGTTACTTTCGCTGATGAGATTATATTCTCATTGAATCCTTGCAACCTAGTTAGATGCTTGTTGCGACCTCACCGCCTAGGTAATACGTGTTGCATTGCATCACTTCTGTCCACTTATATGCACGTTGCATATTCACTTTCTAAGCCTAATTCGCTGTATTTTGACAGAAGGTTCCCCTGACTCAAAGTTGGATATTGAGACCCCGACTTGAAGAATCATTTTGGCCTTCCCCATCTCATTCATTTGCTTGAACCGCTATTTGGATTTCTTCCTCGACATCAGCTAAACAGAAAGAGGGTATTTGTTTCATTGTGGTGTAAGTTTATTTCACATAAAAAACTCTTCACATGAGCTTACGTGTGATGTCACCATGTTTGAAAGTTTCCTCCGAATCAGTATTTGCTCTTTAAAATTTGTTTAACCTACGAACCATATTCCTTTCAACAAACAATAAATCTTAAAAAATATTAGAATTATTTATAAATAAATGCACACACTTATTCATTCTTGTAAAACAGCATAAAACAAACAGATACAAATTTTGGCGTAAAGTGTTTTATGTACCATGTAATCTTCAAGCTTTTCCCATGCGACAACCATATCGTCGAATTCTTATGCGCACTCTTCCAATATTATCAGCATTGTTCTCATAGTCATGTTTGGTCGAAGAAGGGCCGCCAGCTTTAGCATGTGTTAGACCTGCATCTGTGTTCGTGGGTACTTAGCGACAATGACATCTCTGTCATCTTCTGTGAGTCCCAGACGGTCAGCGTAATACTCCCAGCCGTTGGCAATCTGGCTTGATAATATCCCTAAGTGTCTAACAGTTGTTGGGAGATCTGTAATCAAATGTATGGTTTATTATATGATGCAGTAAAGGGCTGGCGTTTCGTTCAAAGAAAAGCATACGTTCAAGTTGGTTGGATGAACCGCAAGGCGTCGGTGTTTCTTTAACTGATAAAGTGTGAAAGTGCATTAATAACCTTATGGTGAAGATATTATATATTGGCAATTCTCCAAAATTGAACAATTGAACAATTGAACAATTAGTATCTCACCTACAATGATCTTTATTTCTGAGACTAACAGCATAATTAGGCTAAACAAAACATAATATGTTTATCAAGACCCTTCCTTATTGATCTTCGGATATCTGGTACAGTTATATGTGCAGTAGATAAGTCATATCGCATCGCCAGGTGAATAAATGTTCATATTGGAACAGAAATACCTTTCCAATTTCTTGGAGGGCCAGGACCAGGATTTGCTTCAACACCAGATCGAAAAAGGAGTATCAGTATTGTACCCAAATCACATTGTGAGCCATGGTGTTGTCTTCCGCTTCTATTCAGTAAAGCGTACAACAAACAGATAATGATTTTTATCAGCCGGATAAATTCAATTCTGTTTTGTAACTCCAATATCAGGTTTATTTCTTGGAAATCCTTCCACAAGCCTCTGACCTTACTAGTTTCTGCAAGAAATGTGTGTTTTTAAAAAATGGTAATAAAGAATTGTGAATTGTATTGTATCTATGAAAGGTCATGATACTTATTGTGTTACAACAATCTTCTCTTGAAGCTAACCCTTAGTTGTATATTTACAAAAACATCGAAAAAAAGTTCTATAAGTCATCGACCTCAGAATAACAAACAAATCAACTGCGAACAAAACAAGCCAAATTCAGCGATAACTCGATTTTAGATTTTGACTTAAACTAACTGTGTTTATTTGTTGTTGTTTTTCTTACTAAAGGATAAAGCAATACATATAAACATAAATGTATTTATTTTCAGAGTTAATATAGTTAAATACGGTAGTGCGTTTATATTTCACATGGTACTGTTCGTTATTTGAATTTAATTTTCTTCGAGGAATATTAGTATTTTGTGATATTACAGCATCCGGATTAAGTTTGCAAATCCGGAATTTTTGCAAACTTATTTTCTTTGTTTTTCACCCAATGAATTTTTTTTGAAATGTGTTCGGTAATACTAATAAGAGATATTTTTTGTTTCCTGAAATATGATTTAGAAATATGTTTTTTTGCATTTAAAGTCAAGTTTTCCAATGGGATTCCCATTCGACAAAAGTTGAAGCTTTTTAAAGTCTATAATATATTCTATGGATGTCATATTAAGCGTCATCAACACATATTTGGTAGAGATATTCCTTTGAAACCCTTGCATGTGTTTCATGCAGAAATGATGCGCAGTCTCTTGATATCCTGTTATAATAGCTATTCCAGAGCTCACAGCCATAAAGAGCTTTTGATAAGACAACTGATGTGTATATTACTCTTAATGTCTATGCGCTGATGGTGTCCGGGTCGATGCCATTACTGCAAATATTCATATACGCCCCACGTAACTTGAAGCATGCGTTCTTAAAACATTCTTGTACCGGGAGTGTTTCATTACACACTATGACTAAGGGTATATAACTTACACACCTTGGTATCGGATCTTATACTAAGAAGAATGAAGGCTGTATAGTACTTGTTGGTATGCATTTTGTATTGAATACGACAACTGCACATTGTTTGAGTTATACAGGAATCTCAATGTACCATGTCATCAGCTACTGTAGGTGCGCTCATATTGATGTCATAAATGCACAAACCATTTCCACTTCGTGCCAATTCATCAACCAATCCGTTAATATAGGCCTGATACAATAGACGCGAACTCTTACCCCCCTAGCGGGTCCCCTGTAGTACCGGAACGTCCTCCGAATATAACCCCCGGTACCTCACACGACTCGTAACACCCGTGTACATGTTCCGTAGTGCTAGTATCGTGTTCCAGTCGACGTCGATTCTGAAATTTCTTCGTATTGGTTCAACATCAGCAGTTTAAAAAAAGAGGCCGTCGTGCCACACCCTGTCGAAGGCCTGACGGGCGTCAAGGAAACAAGATAAACGGGGGATGAGAACTCTCTGGCAAAATGTAAACACTCTCTCAATGAAAAACTAGTCATAATACATTCTAGCTGCTGTTAAAAACCACCTTGATGTCTATTCAGTTTTTTGTTTCTTTACACCGCTCCAGTAAAACGCATTCAAATATCTTTAGTATACTGGATGACAGAGTTTGTGCCCTGTAGTTATTTGGGTCATCTTTCCATTTATTTCCACCTTTGTGCAACGTAATTATGTGCCCCTTCATCAAGAATGTAACCAAGTCTCGACAAAGCGGTATACAATACCGAAAGGGGTTTAACTACTGTTTTTTGAGCGTATAGCAAGTGTTCATGACGTATTTAATTCGGCCAGCAGGCCTTCCCCTTCGGTAGCGTTTTAATACAACCGGTAACACTTCCGGTGAAACCGTAACTTCCGTGTCAAGTATGAGTCTTTCTAAAGCCTGATCAATACTCATTTCAACAGTCTGTTTCCATTCACTATCAAAATCCTCTTGTTCGGAGGGCATATATAGAGTTTTAAAGTAGTATCCACACTGTTCGACAATATCCTTCCGATTTCTATAGACAACGCAATTGAAATTCATTCCATCCCTAATTTCAGATTCGATTGTTTCTTTCTAGCATTAATAGTTCTCCAAAAGTAAACCGAGTCCGTCTCAGCTGAAAGTTCTAGTTTACTGTTTAAACGAAGTAAATATTGTTCCATATACAATTTGTGTCTCTTTCTAAACAACGCTTTCTCAGTTCTATACTTTACATATATATGGTATGTTGTATCACGGGGCCGCCCAGCCCTACACCATGCATCACGTGACCGCTGCATATCTTTATGTAAAATGGACAGCTCCCCATCCCAATATGGTTTTAGGAATGACCGAAACCTCTTAAAAGGCAACGTTTTCCTTGCATTTTCACGAATAACTTTTCATAATGAATCATAAAACATATCTACGCCATTTGAATCTAGCAATGTTTTATTCAATAACCCCAAATCATTCATTAACGCATATTCATATAACTGCCTGTGGTCTAAATTTACATTTTTCCAATTAATACAATTACACAACTCATCATTTTCATCTAAGTGCATATCATCATTTTCAAAACATAAAGAGCATAAAATAGGTTTGTGTCTTGACATGGTCAAACAATTATCATCCGCAACTTCACAATGCACAACACAATCAACTATTGCTAATGGCATACAAATATAGTCAAGAGTTGACGTAGTGCAGCCGTCATATGATACAAAAGTTTCTACAGAGCCTAAATAAGAGTAAAGCATGTTAACAGCGCACATATTACAATCATTCATGAATTTGTAAAGCATTTTGTCCTGATTCTTAACTGATTAGCATTGAAATCCCCCATGAAAATTGTCGCACCTTTATCAAAATACATGAAATATAAATCATATAAGCGTGTAATATACTGTTCATATTTTTCAATAGAGTGGTTTATACAAGGTAAATACAACAGGAAGATAAAAACATATTTTCCCGGTATGTTTTGAAACTGAATACCTGCGATTCTGTCATCATCAATATTTAAAGGCAAAATGAAATTATCATAACGTTTATGCCACATAATTGATACGCCGCCTCTACCTAATTTAGTGTTATTCAAGCTCGGTTTTTCGCAAATTGTATGGTGTCTGTAATCGCTTGAGATCGATTCCATGTTCTGAGAGTCCACATATATCAATAATCAGTATCCCCACCCGTCAGTACATCACAAAGGTACGCGGCACTAGACATGATGCCGGTTAAGTTCCATGTTAAGAGGCTAAGACTTAATGTAGATATTATTATCAGGTAATTAATGATAACAGCCATGTTCGATCAATAACACTTTTTTAACCTAATACCCACATTTAGTCAACATATATCGACAACACATTGAAACGACTTCCTTGAGGCCGACAAGTGTCATATTGCGTGTAGAATTCTCACGTTCATCGTCTTTATTGTCGCACACTTTTCGTCCGTAGTCTTGCCGGTCGCCAGTATAACGTCCTTCAGATTGCCTATGAGTCGCCCCACGGAGTCTAGGAGGAATCTCATATGATGTTCTTCGTGAATCTTTCGGTTTTTGCTTGCGTTCATCGCCCACTCGCGAAGACCATCGACGCTCTTCTCCGTCACGCGACTTCACTTGACGTGTATGTGAATCATGTCGACGTGGCTCACGTGACCGCCATGGTTTACAGCTCACATAATCAGGCCAAACGCCATCACAACAGTTAGTTTAACTAACACCCTCTGGCGATTGGCTCTTAATGGAAACACCTTCATTGATTTAACAGTCGGTCCCTTACTCTCAATCACGTTGGCCAGTACATCAGTGTTAACGTTAGAATTGAGCCCAAAGATGCAGTATCGTTCCACACGCTTGCGTTCCACTAACCGGAAGTTGTCGTCACTGCGATGTGTCATTATCACCGAAATAAGATTCCCTTCAATGTGAGATTCAGTGTCTATATTTTTCACGCAGTCGTCATCTAGCACCAATCTGTCGTCTGAAATATGTACATCGTCGAGCACCATGACGTCATTTCCGGTTGAGACAATTGCGACAGTGACTTTGTTCTCATCATCAAGAAATACCTCCATATGTCTCACTCTATCCTCCACCTCCATTATCCTGCCAACAACAGAGCTTGTAAGATTTTTCCCAGCTCCTAGCGTAGAGGATGTAAATGAACAGATCGAGTCACTACATTCAATAATGTCCGTTTTGATTTTTCCAGTATTATTTTTAATAGCACTCATCTGCTCTGATCGTAGTTTTTCACTGGCATGAAATGTTTGCTTTAAAAGTAGCAAGCTTGCTTGAAGCGATGAAACAGGGTCTCTAAGATAGGCTAACTCACTTGCACATCTACATTTTTCAGTAATCCGACGCGAAGTCGGTGTACTCTTTCTTCGTTGCTGGGCGACGGACACGCGGTGCGTTTTACCTACACTTATTATGGATTTAAGAACACTAAAATCACCACCCTCAGTCACCTCAATAATGCTGAAGATGTCCTGATCTAACAGCACAGCCAGCGGCTCACCCGAACGCAAAGCCATTCGCCTCTTCAACTCTGCGTCCTGACCAAACGGGAAATCTCCACTGACCTTATTCCGATTTTCGAAGTACTGACGTCTGATACGATCAAGGTCACTCTCACTCGATGTATATTCCGTTAAGATATAATGTACACACATGTCTCTAGGATATTCTCGGTACAATTGAACAAGTTTCAGATATTCCTCGACGACCCGGAAGTCGACGTCTTCCAACCAATAACGTTAGTATCGTCACTGTCACCATGGTGACTGTTTTGATCACATGACTGGACAGTCTCGTTATCACTGTCACACATGGCATGATCCTCTAGCCATTGATCCTCGGTGTTGGTTATAACGGTCTCGGGGTCACGCTGATCAACCTGTTCCGTGGCTAAATCCGATAATTGGAAATTGATTCTGTTCGCACCAAAATCCATTTCTAATCCGTTTGACTGAACACTTGTCACGGCTTCACATTTTCACAAGTTAATACTCCAATTGAAACAAAGGGGAAAATTAAAAAACTTAATTAACTCACTTATATTCCAACCTCTGTTACTAAAACATCCATATTCACATAGCACACATAAAATGCTAAATCCACATATTAATTTTGTGTAAACAAACACCATAAAACATTACTAATTACTAATTTATCGAAAATAACAGAGCAAATTTCGCGTGACTTCGCGCTTTTTCTAACACGTAGGGTGTATTCCACATATATTAGAATAACAGCGTTTCTTATAAACTTTTCATTTCTGACATTTGAAGGTGGAGGAGTTCTTTTTACATAAAATATTTCTACTGCGACTATTTTTGTCGACAACATAAAAGACGGAGTATCGAAAAAAGAGTCTGAACCTGGCCACAGTGGGCCGCCGCAAATAGGTGTCACGTGTCGGAGAGCAAGGTAGGCCCTCAAGGATAAGGAAGACCTTGTTCAGGCATTTGGTTTGTTACTCAAATAGTTGATACTCAGCTAGGGAACTTTAAATGAACCTGAAACACAAGACATCAGAGGGCAAAATACTAGTCAATGGTAAGCATTTTCATGATCAAAGCGACAGTTGGAACAATATTGGTGCAAATTTTGATATTATTGTTACTATTGGGTACGGATATAGACTTTTATAGTATTTTTTTTAACTCCTAAGACTCCTAACTCCAAACAATAATATATTTGCAATATTAAATTTGAATTTTGCTCAGGAACTGTATATGGCATGCTCAAAAATGGTTTTATTACTAAAAGTCAAACAATTCTACACGTGGCGAGTCACTAAATTGTGTCTGTGAATTATGACAGAAAGAAAATATTAATTTTAGATTTTGTATATAAATGTATTTGGAAAGAAAAAAAATGACATCTGAAGATTAGAAAACAGGAATAAGAGTATATTGATAAAAAAGTGTTTGCTAAAAGTTTGATGTGTCGAAAGGATACTTTCACATTTTTACAAGGACATCGTACGTATGGGGTTTTATTATAAAGGGAAAGTACTATTGTTGTACAGTGATACCGTCCTATTTAAGTAGCGCCCCTTTTTCATTTTGTTACAACATTGAGTGAATTTGTGAGATTGGAGATACAATGCAATTAAAATCGTAATATTCCTTTATGATGGTTGTGGCACGAATAAGAATATTGAAAGTACAATTGAGGATGCAAAGCATGTCAGAAAAAATAACCCAATGCATGTCTGCTGATAAACAATGTAAAACCATTCTGGTATCCAATTCAAATACTTGAGTGAAAAGGTTTAATCTGGGAGAGTCTACAGTTGTCTATTGAAAATAGTTCATACAGTAATCTCGCTAGATTTATGACCATAGTTTTGTATCTAGTAATTACTTCGCGTGCCTCTTTGGAAAAAAAGGTTTGCAATAACCTCAGAAAATATGTTTGTTTCAGGACATGACTTCTGGATGGACAGTATTGACAACAAAAATTGCAAAATTATTTCTGTAAATGCACCCATTGACGTTTTGAAAGTTCATATCGCTCGATGCTAGATGTTCTGCATGTAATGGTTTTATTGCAAGATGTACATGATTAATATTTCATGATATGTGGTTCGACGAAGATCTTCACCTTTTAATGAATTTAAAGGTGCTATTTTTAGCACTAAGAAATTATGGCGATTATTTGCACGAAAATCTATACAATGGTTATCCGATTCACAGACATGTGCGCAAGAAGTTAAGGTAGGCAACCCAAAATTAGAACTGCACGAATTGGCGTTACGTATTATTGGTATTTGCATTATCAAGAATATAAATGTCGAGATTCAATCGGTACCTAAAAAGTTAAATAGTTTATCTGATGACATAAGTAAAAACAGAAACACTGATAAATGAAAGGCTTTTTTCCATTATGCCAAAGGTATTTTGAGGCCCTTCACGATTGATATGATCGCCAATGAAAATATAAAAGCTGCACGTTACAATTACGATTCCTTCGATCTTGAAACAGAGGCTGTCAACAGTGTTACCCAAAATTGGAGAAACGATCATAACTGGGTTGTCCCCCCATTCATTTAGTCAGTAAAATATTATACAAGCGTTGGCTTGTAAAATACACATATTTTAGTATGTCCAAAGTGGCCAAGCTCACAATTTTGACCTCGTCTGTTTGATGCAGATTTTGCATGAACGGTTTTTTCCTGTAATGCTTTTTTAACAAAACACAGCATATATTTGTTTGTAATAAAGTTTCTGTCTTTGGTCAAGAAAATTAACTAATAGAGGTTTGACTGTTTGTTTTTAAAATTAAAATTACGGGAAATGAATTGCGCATTCATTTATTTTTATAGTCCTAGTTATAGCATTTACACCTTCTGAAGATATATATATATATATAGATAAGAATATTGCAAACTTAAATATATAATGTCGAAGGGGTTTATTTTTGTTTATAGTTCTACCTTTCAAGTTAATATTTAAATGTGGTACCAAGTTTGTATGGTGTATCAATTGGACAGTTTCTGTTCGTATCACATACTTTCGAAGTCGTACTCTGAGTGCGAAAATTATCGGACAGTTTTCAAAACATATACAATTATACTTATCATTACTCGTGAATGTGTGTTTTTATTTTTTTGTAAGTGGAGGACGTGCATTGTGAGCAAAGAATGTACAGATTATCGTGAAGAGAGTGAAATTGTATGCAGAGTTGTTTTTATTCAAGTCCCTTGGGCAGTGTCTGCATGTATCAGATACTTGCGCAAATCTTTTGAATGTGAACTAAATGTAATTGTATTTATATCTTATTAATTTATTCATTTTTGGAATTGATATTTAATATAATTCCTGGATTTGTATTTACAGATTACAGATGCCTTTAAGATGGGAAATTGGAATAATCAAGTAGAGCTCGCTAGATATCTCAGAAACTATCATGAATATTTTAAGTATATAGTTATTCTCTCAAAATCGAAAAAAAAATCAATATAGCTGTTATTTAAATATTTCTAAAGTTGGTTCAAAAGATATAATCTTAAATCTTTACCGACATCTGGTAACCATTTAAGCTTGTATCGTGTTTCTCTGAAAATTTCAAATCCGTGTAAAAATGTGTTATATTGAATAAGACAATTTTAAAATTATTTCAAATTATCAACGGTTACTATCTATAAAGGCACAATAATTTGTTCAAACATATATATATTGGATTCATTTTCAAATACGTCATTATATTCAATGTTTATTCTTCCAAAATTCGAAACATTGCAATTAACACACTTCGTTTCATGTTGCCTTATACATGTGCATTTCAAATAAAGAAATTAATACTTATTTTTTTCTGTTAAACTACTGTGTATAACAATTAAGAGTTTCAATTAGTTCAGCTCTGTTTTGAGAATTATGTTCTGCTATCACACTAGTTCCGCCGTTGTTCCTCTGGCATTGTCGGTTTGTTTGTTAATTTGTTAGTTTTAATTTTCGGAAAAGAGAGAAATACTATGTACTAACCCTTGTATCGGCTACACATCTAGGTTAAAAATGCATGTGAGCATTTGTTAGTCAATACTCAGCAAATGCATGATGTATTCCATCGAAACTTAAGACACGTGCACCCATCCATCAAAACAACGAAATACATGAATCTAGATCACTCTGTATTAAAATGAAAATTATAGGCCTTTATTGTTCGAATAATTATTGCTTGTTAAAGGCCTAGTTTAAAAACGTGTATATGTACACAACCTCAATTAATTGATCTTAATCGTATTGCCTAATTGTCTTATCAGATATCCAATCTAAGTATCCTGCTGTGCTTATTTTTTTATGTTTTATTATAAAAATGGACCCTGAATGGCTCTCAGCCAATAAACAAATACACAGGAAATTGGCCCCTACTGTGACACCGGTGCAATTAAAAGGAGATGGACAGCAGGTGATTATCATGCCAGACATTCCTTAAACTATGCCTTTAAGGTATTGCATCTTAGCAAAGTAATGTGAATATCTGCGCATTCACTTGCTGTGCCGCATACATACCGTTTACAGTGGTGGTTCTAAAAAATCCAACCTTCTTAATTGATCTAGTAAGATAACCCTAATTTGCATATCATGCAATCCTTTATTATTCGACTTTAAAATTATGTTTTAGGTTTGACATGTAAACATGCATAACTTAATATATCAGCATTTACTTGATATATTGCATTGAAGCTTTATGTAATGCCTTTCAACTATCAAACCCACGTAATGCATTACGTAAGTTCTTGCGTATGATTCCATTCATAGTTACAAATGGTCGTAAACTTGGTGTCACTGACGTGCAAACCTTGCAAATGTGAGTATGTGTTGTACGGGATTCCGGAGAATCCGGATAAAACACAAATGTCCTACAAAGTCGCCACTAGCAAAAATCAATGCAATAACTCATTTCGGAGCGTGATTTATTTACACAGAAGAGAGGAAAATCGTTATTGTGTAATTCTGTTGGAATAAAATATAGTAGCAATAACTTCCCAAAGTTGAAAGACAATCGAGAATGGCCTTCCCGCTTTCCTTTCGAGCTATGAATGAAATGTGAAGGTCATGTTTTATACTTATTCCGATTTGAATGTCATAGATTCTGCAATACCTTTTGTTACTTTGCTATTAAAGGGTTTATATTAACTTTCACATCCATTTAGGGTTCTCCTGGATCGGACACTACAGAGGCAATTCCAAAAGCCTTAGAGTTAATCAAGCTCCTGTTTAAAGCCACAATTCTGAAGGGCAAACAGACACTAACTGAGATCAAGACAAAGTCAAAATGCACAAACTATTTTCATTAACAATGGTAGAGTTGACTGCCCTGGTATGGCCATTCTCTCACTGCGGGTATTACGACTGCTCAATATAACACTTGCCCAACATCACTCCATACATGTTAAATCATGTAAGCCACAACCGAACAACCATCAACTGGGAAGCAATGAAGTTACAATCTAGCATAAACTCATCAATTAACTGAAAGTGCTCATCGACCAGATACAGGTATCAACTGCAAACGAATAAATAGCGCCAAGGAAACAATAATAAAGTCACCAGGGTGATCTGTGTCATTCCATACTAATTAAATATAAATGCTGCCACTTAGCCGTTAATATGTAATATTTGTTCTACTCTATGGAACTTCAAAGACTTGTAGTTTTATTTTGGAAAGTCTGCTACGCTAACGTTGGAGCTGTGACTGTATCACATTCCTTTGACAACTCTTATTATTTACACGTCTAATATTCAAATCAACTATGCACGCGGAAGAGATTTTGACAGTATATGAAGCTGGTAAGATCATTATATCATCATCATAAGAGCATACGCATATTTCATAACTTAATATTTCGCAAAACCGGCTGCCAGTTGGTGTCCGAAAAGAAAACACTTTCTTCCTAAAGTATGTGATAAACATGTACTTTATTCGGATATAAACGAAACACAATTCGTACATATTCAGTTTGGTTTAATGAACATCTGTACACCCTCAAGTAAACGTTTTAGCTTGAAACATCCTTCACCCTGCAACAGAAATACCACATTAAACTGAATGTTTCAAATATTGATTGTATAATGTTGTTTTTAATTTAGCCTTCATCAATATATTGAATCAAATATGTTTTGACCAAAATACCTCTTGATGGAATGTTATATACGTTGGTTTAACTCGGTATGAACAGATGTTTCCAATATGCACTTGACATTTTGTGCGAATTATGGTTGACAATCAGTTTAAAGATGCGCTCTAATTCCCGGTTAAATTATGCCACAATTTATAATATTGTTTTAATATTCCAAAAGGAATGAATAAAAGTCAAAAACCATAGTCCTTATGAAGGATAGCGAGTTTAATTTGAAAGAACTGAGCATAAAACACGGTATTTCTACCTTTTTAGACTGAAGTAGACCACAGTAAATCTTACACAATTCACCAATCATTTAATATGTTTGCGCTTTCTGCTTTTAAATACACGGTAACAATCTTGTAATCAGTAAAAAAAACATACAATTCATTATTTAGTAAGTAGTTAAATGTTTACTAGTCAAATTCGATGTTTGTTTTACATGTGTATGTATTGATTTTGAATAAGAGAGTCACTTTAAAACCTGAACCTGTAAGAGCAGAAAAGGAAATTGATTAGTCATTACTTCCCATGAACTATGTTCTAGTTGGGTTTCAATTTTCTGTTAGATATAATAATTCTTACCAATTACACCCGGGATTATGCTGGCATCTGTGCAGTTTGAGTTGCAGAAATCTGTTGTACAACAATGAGAACAGACTGGCACATTCCTCCCTTCCCTGTCCAGCTCAGCCACGGCTCGTTTTCTTGTATTACTGCACAGCTAGAACAACAAAATAGAAATTTGTTGTCCGGTTAGCGCAGCGGCTAGCGCACTCACTTCCCACCAATGCGACCCGGGATCGATTCCCGGCATGGGCGCATGTGAGTTTGGTTAGTGGTCACCAAGCCATACAATATGTTTTTTTCCGTGTACCCCGGTCCCCCCCCCCACAACACAAGACCACACTCTCGCGCAACATCGTTCCAACGAAAAATACTTAGTATTAGCTTTCATCACAATCCTTGTAAACTATAGAATGTTTAAACTTAAATAGGAATGACACTGACCACGACCGATTCAATTGGAATGTCAGAAAGGTACATAAATGACTGCAGACAGACTAAATCTTTATTTCCGGTTTATTCATTGTGTAATTTCTGTTATGAAAACTGTCTAAACCAGTTACTAAATAAATGAAAATTACCGCGGCCCATACAATTGCACAACGGCAAGGTCTAATTTTACGGCATATTTTTCAGCAAAATACGCGTTTACATTGCATTGCTAGAATAATGGATGGATGTAACTGCATATCATAGCGATAAATTGAAAGACGACATTATTCTATTATCACAAGAAATACTCATTCAACAACAGAATAATTGAGCATGTTGTGTTCAGACAGTTCTTGGTTTTATTATACACACCTGAGCGTCAGTGCATCCCGTAATGAAGTGTCTGTCATTTTCACCCCACATATACTCCTCAATCAAGCACGCCTGGAAAGATATAATTACTTGGTTCTAACACGAACGTTAAAGTTGCATACCCTTCACCATTGGGGTCGTTAGCTGGAGCAACAAACAGGGGCGATGGCGACCATTATCGTTGCCCATTAAAATAGATTCAAATATTGATTTTTACAAGTGAACGAAATAGGACGTGTTCTATTTCAAGTCACGCAATTTTGTATTTTCACTTTGTAAACAATCAATCGGTCATCTTATACATTTAATAATTGTTTTGTTAAAGCCTCTAGAAACAAAAGTTAAAAAAACGAGAGACGCTTACACGTGTGGTCTCCGGGTAGGTTTATTTATATTGCGAGAATGGTGAAGTAACTTACATACAAGGTGAAAATATCTACCTGAAACACCGAAATTCCTTCAAACGCCGCCATTTGATTCGGCTTCACACAATTTCCCTCATTTAAAATACGCGAACACAAATCACGTTGGACCCCCTGATAATGGTTTCGCAGCTTATAGTGTGTATATGTAGCATGTGAAGGCCCTATGATTGGTACATATACATATACAGACGCTATTTTTTTAAATTTGCTTGAATATACGTGGTAGACAAACCCAGTAAATTTTGCAATGGGAAAATGGGGCAAAATCGGCATAAGAGACATATGTTGTAAGCATTTTACAAAATGTTATGAAAAATTTTAAAAAATTTATCCTACAAAAGTATCATCTGGTGTATGGTCCCTTTAATCATTTAAGGGACTGAAGTTTAAAACATTTTAATACAATGAGTAATGATCAGAAAATTGGCAGCGTTTAAGGTACCTCAGTCACGGAACACAACCGCACGGTTTCACATACATCTCCGGCCCCAGTATGACCGCATTCAAAACAGAACGGCCCTCTCTGAGATATCCCAACCATACCTGTAATCAATCAACAATTTAAGAGCATCCACCTTCCAAAGCAGAGTCAACTTCTCTGGCCTGTATTAGATGAAAACACAAGGAAGGTATAAATGTGTGACAGTGAGCACAAAACAGGCGTAGTCTCATTATCTATACGTTGGTGGGAACAATCAAAGCAGAACATTAGTATTTGTTCCATATTATACATCTGTATTATCGGAGACGTGGTAACGGCATTTCTGTCAATTAACATAGCCCTACAGGAAGAAAACACTGCGACTTAAAGTAAAACTAAGACATGTTCTACAGACAATTTTAAAGAAAAAGGATTGACATTTTTTTTAAATATTTTTCTAATAAAAAGTAAGTTATGTACTTTTTTGTAAACTCAAATTTTATAAATATTTTTGGTTCAAATGTGATGTATAAGGGTTTGATCACGGAGAAGTAACTACACTTGACTTTAAGCGTTGGTCGTAAAGTTAATATTTTAAATCCTAATTTAGCAGTAAACAGATTGATATGTTCAATGTTGCTATTTCGCTGATAAAACTGCAAATTTCATCAAAAAGCATGCAAAAAGTCTTATTCCATTTTTGGAAACAATATCACTGCCTCCATAGTGTGACATTTTTGGAACATCAAGGATACTTTTACTGATATTAACAGTGTTTGTGTAAATAAATTATTTGATATGATATTATTTTATATGATTCTACAGTAAACAAGCCGAAACACATCGACAAAACCTTCTTGCTGCTTAACGCGGTACACCTCATAATGACATATTTACGTATTCAAATATTTATATTCATTTGTCATTATCGTGTATTCATATTTTACTACAAAATTAAAATACTAACCATCATCCTTACACCCTCGTATATTGCAGTAACTCCTATTACAGCATTCAAAGCAGCCGGATAGACCGTGACTCCTACAACGCTGCAGTGGAGACAAAATGCATCAATAAGCAAATTGGCCCTGTGAATGTTAGAAAATGGGCCGATTGTTCAGAAATTTATTTAAGTTAACATCGTGATTAACAAAACTGATGTTTTCTCTAAGCGCCCAATATTTTATGACGTTCTCACAATTTAAACATGAATAAGTACAGCTGTGACAGGTGTTTCAATTCTTGTTAGAAATAAAGCAGACTGCAGGTGTATCTATAAGACTTCCATAGCAGTAACGAGTTTGAAAGTAAACAATTACAAAGCTAACTTTACTTCGACCAAGTTCAGAACAATTATTATTTTTATCATTTACACTTTGATTGCCGCGATATCCGCCAATAAAAAAGTGTTGCGATAACTTTTTCAGGTGATCAATGCTCTCAGGTAATATAATTGATTTAATGCCGTCAATATACAAGTAATTATAATACGATTTTATCTGATTTGATCGCATGGTGAAACATTCATACAATCTACGGTCAAGGTAAAACAACAGAGAAACCCATCGCCGAATATCCCCGAAACACAATACGTTATGCTTCGTTGTGTACCATGGGAAATTTGGCAAAGAAAATCTCGTAATCATGAATAATTAATGAGGCGGTTTTATTGGTCCCGCAAAGTACAATATGCTTTACGATTGAAAAATATTCTGGCGAATTGCGGGTCAACCTTTTACGTCAATACCACACAGCCACAAAGGCTACTGAAACTGAAAAGTTGAAATCTCACACTGAACTAAATAGTTCTTTTTTTAAAGAGCCTTAAAACTAAGGAAACATTATTGTACACGCGTAACTTGGACATATCGTCGTTCAAATATTGTCCAAATCCTGTGCGTGCTGACATTTGATTTAAAAATAAGGCGCACGGCTACGGCCCACAGTACACTTAATGAGGAATACAGAACATCTAATAAATGGACAGTCAGTTCTGTTTATTAACCATGCGCTGCGAGTACTACGCCTTGTGCCAATGTTCAAAACAGGCAGGTTACTGATTTTTATAACATAACAACTGCTAGGTATTTATTAAATCAATTACTAGCTTATCTGTGCAGCCAGACTTGTAGCGAATGGTGTCGAGACCCTTTGAGTAGCTCTGGACGTAGCAAACCTGAAGATCAAATTGAACAATTACAGTCGAAACACGTCTGCAGGGACCAACGAGATATTCTCAGGCGAACGAACATTCAAAGCAAGCAAATATATCTGATTAAAAATTAGTATAGTCGTTTAAGTAGTTTTGAGCAAAATTCATGACGCAATTCTAAGATGGTAGAATGCACATATTATAACAAAAACACATTAAATGACCTATTGTTACCTGTCTCATATTCGCACCATTAGATCATGTTGTCCCAAAACATATGATAAATCATGCCACATATGAAATGCACACATGCATATATAACATGAACGCTTGTATGATTCATCTTATTTTTCCTCAACGTGAGCAAACTGTCATAGTGTTAAAGTGATTCTTAAAATTCAACAACACATACAGGTACCATCCATGAGCTCGTAAAATAACGGAATCATCTAACACTGTTTTAACCACTCACCTCGTTTTCCCTACATGTTGTCACCCTGTCGCAATACTTGAGGTGTGTCATATCGTCACAATTGAAGCAGTGAACACCATTACCTAAAATAAATATTTCTTATGTTCTCAGGTTAATGCAAAATAAAGTACATGTAAGCAATGGATACACGGCTATCTGATATGACTGCCATTAGTTCAATTTTGGTTTATAGTTTCACATTGTTTATGGCTATTACTATATAAAACATTCAATTTAATTAAGAGCAACTTTCAACTATTGAGGAGATTAACATGACAAAAGGCCACCATTTATCCTGTTCGAACAGCGAAACAAATGTTTGGAGGTATTTGGGTTTACAATATCGATCTAATATAAAACAGTATTTATTTGTAGACTGGTTGGTGCATATCCTCAAAAACTCTTTAACTGAATTGGATTTTTGAATTACGTCTAAAATTGCGATACCAGACTGGTAATGATTGGAAATGTGGCCCAAGATAAGACCCGTATGATTCTCGATTACCCGTACAGGCCCATACCGTTATAGAATTACGTCTAAAATTGAGATACAAGACTGATTATGATCATACATGTTGCCCAAAGCATTATCCGTATGATTCTCAATTACCCGTACCGTACCGTACCGTTATAGAATAGCGTCTGTTTTAGAGATACCAGACTGATAATAATAAAATATGTGACCCAAGGTAAGACCCGTATGATTCTATATTTCCCGTACAGTACCGTACCGTTATAGAATATTATAGCGATACAAAACTGATTATGATCGTACATGTTGCCCAAGGCATTACACGTATGATTCTCAATTACCCGCACAATCCCGTACCGTTATCAAATTGAAAGGAATAATCATTACATCTAATAATGAAGCATACCGCATGCTTGATAAGCCTACCTTAGAACCGTTTGATTTGACGTCATTATTCAATTTAGACATGCAATGCACTTAAATGACAATTGACTAATATATCGACCTTTTTGTTTCAGTGTATAATTGCCATCTATTTCACCGAGTGAGCACCAAAGCTATGTTTTAATAGTGAATAAGCAAAGTGCTTTTTTTCTTCTGGTGTAAGCCAATGTTTTGAAATCCTGAACAGAAACAGCAAACTATATGAGAACAGAACGTTTGTTCATTTCTTAAACTAAGTAAATTAACCTGTGTATGGACCCTGAATTACCTGACATTATATTTGGAGAGTGAGCACAATTTTTCAAAACTGTGACAAATATCAATTATACTCTACAAATTTCTTAAACAAAAAGGATACCCTTAGCAAAACAATTGTCCAGTTTGGTTTGTGGTCACCAAGCCTGACAAGTGGGTTTCCTCAGGGAACTCAGGATTCCCCCATAACACAAGACCACACTCCTGCGTAACATCGTGGCAACGAATAATGTTGTTATATCATTGTAAACATAACTTGAATCTGAACAAAGCGTAGGATTAACCTATATCTTGTTATTAGGAACAATGTCAGTTGATGCCTTCATTTAATGACTATGCTCATTTCTGAAATACAAATTATCATCTGAAAGACATAACATCTGTCATTTTCCGTTGATGTATATTCGAAATAGCTCATGTATGAAATTAGGATTTATAACCATACCAGAAGCTTGGTAGTCGATTTGAGACCCATGGTGAGACCCTTGTCCTGGGTCGAACGTACTGTTCGTGCCATTGATCAGGTAACATCCTGAATGATGAACGATACAACATTTAAAACCGTTGTTCGAATATTGCTTTACACTTGCGGGCTGGGT
>NC_069137.1:19101210-19118710 GCF_026914265.1 Mya arenaria
TTACACATGATAAATATAAAAAATGTGCTTTAAATTAAATGCGTTATAACGACCAACTCAATTAATTATAATAATCGAAACACAAAAAGAAGCATTTGTGTACAGATAGAAATATAAGCAACATATAGGCTTTTTTTAACTTTGGAATCTGTCGCCATGTTGCTTTTAATTGAGTATAAAGTCTGATGTTGTCCTCTCCGTACACATAGCATATGCTTTTTCTTGCTATAATCAATTGTGTTAAACATAACAATTCATAAAATTAATATATATCAAGTATGAAATGATAGAATGGCCCTTTAAGATAAGGCGGAGAAAGTCATGATATATGGGACAACCTTACTAGAGTTCATTGGCTTCAGATTTTAGACAATACAAATGTCTTTGTCCCATATATGTCCATACAAAGGTTATCAAGGGGAAGTCATGGATTTAGAAATACGACCTAAACATATTTGGTTGAAGTGGCACTCGAATTTAAAGACAATACTTGTAAACATGTATAGCAAAAATATCAAGGGGAAGTCTTGGATTTAGAAATACGACTAGAGAATAGATATGTTCATAATTTATAGAAACCCCGTTAAAATCATAAACTAGACTGTTGCGATTACTGTAATATATATTTTAACACAATTATTTCAAAACACTAAAACTATTTTTAAAGAGGAAATGTCTATATATTACCATGGCCTTTAAAGAGGATTTGAGTACAGCTAAATGTATTATTAGTAAAGGAGCATGATAAAGGTTACACATGATAAATATAAAAAATGTGCTTTAAATTAAATGCGTTATAACGACCAACTCAATTTATTATAATAATCGAAACACAAAAAGAAGCATTTGTGTACAGATAGAAATATAAGCAACATATAGGCTTTTTTTAACTTTGGAATCTGTCGCCATGTTGCTTTTAATTGAGTATAAAGTCTAATGTTGTCCTCTCCGTACACATAGCATTTGCTTTTTCTTGCTATAATCAATTGTGTTAAACATAACAATTCATAAAATTAATATATATCAAGTATGAAATGATAGAATGGCCCTTTAAGATAAGGCGGAGAAAGTCATGATATATGGGACAACCTTACTAGAGTTCATTGGCTTCAGATTTTAGACAATACAAATGTCTTTGTCCCATATATGTCCATACAAAGGTTATCAAGGGGAAGTCATGGATTTAGAAATACGACCTAAACATATTTGGTTGAAGTGGCACTCGAATTTAAAGACAATACTTGTAAACATGTATAGCAAAAATATCAAGGGGAAGTCTTGGATTTAGAAATACGACCTAAACATATTTGGTTGAAGTGGCACTCGAATTTAAAGACAATACTTGTAAACATGTATAGCAAAAAATAATTTTTGAGTGATAAATCTTTAACTTCTTACTACATAATGCATTTAATATTCATTACTGATAGCAATATTGTAACCGTGCATTTAATAACTGAAAACGCACAAATATTAACTGACTGATTAGTGCTAAAATTTTTACAGTGATCAGTTATCAACTCATAAGGTAAAATCCGGGGGTCTTTTTGCACCCCATTATTCAAATTAAAAACGGTATCATTCATAAGAATCATTGTTCTCACTAATTATTCACCTTTTTCTAGTAAATTAAAACAATTGTGTTCTGGTACATATTATTTGGGAGTGAGAGTGCACCTTTAAGGAGCGCCAGTTGATGCCAGACACCAAATATGAAAGCTCTATGGCTTTTCCGTTATACGTTTATGGCTACGTTTTACAAACTATTGTTAGTTAAATACTTTCAAAGCTATCATATCTCTAGCTTCATCACACTTGAGAATAAAGGAATTTGCTTTCAGTTCTGCAGCTTCTCGTTCAATTAAAGTGTTTAATTCAGAAATCTGTTAAATGTCCTCTAAAATATATAACAACATAACAGTAGAACAATTGTATCAATAGTGGTACATCTGATTTGGGAAAACGGACCGACAGTTGATGCTATAAACCAAATATGAAAGCTCTATAACTTTTCAATTGTACTTTTAAAGCTACGTTTTTAAAAAAGGTTTTTAGTAATTCTTGCAAAACTCTCAAAACTCTTGCTACATCACACTCAAAAATAGGGGATGCCTAAGAAAATACAGAAAAAGGTCTTACATATCACGTGACACTCGTCCTGGCTTCTGATTGGACAAACCGATAACGACAGTGTCTGTAAAAATGAATGCATTCAATACCATGTGTTTATCGTATCTTTACATTAAGTCATTCGGTGATGAAAAGCTGATTTCTATTCAAATGTTGTGAAAACTGGCTAAAATGCGTTAGCCTGATCGCCATGTATCAAATATGTTGCATTTTAGTCAGTAATTCTTTATCAAAGTTTCTTTTTTCTTTACAAATTTGGTTTAATTTGAAATAAAACTTAAATTTATTCATATGAAGTTAGGATTTTAGTTAATACTGCTATTTACATTACAATGTTTTATTTCGTTTTTGATAAAAAATAATAAATATTTCAGGAAATATCAGGAACATCCTTGCTTAAACGAATGATATAATAACAACCTCAAATGTGTTACTAGTTTTAAGTTATTATTCAAATTTTCTTACCAAAGTCACAACTGTTCTCAATAGTGCCATTATAAGAGTTGTGCGATAAAATAACGACTGCCACTTAGCTTTCAAAATTAGGTTAAATAGCTAAAATGAGAAAATGTCAATGTTCTATTAAATCATTATCAGTGTAAGGTCGGTAAACCAAAGACAAGGGACTCAAACTATGTAAGGGTCACCGAAATCACACTGAGAGAGGAGGCAAACGTCAAAATGTATAACCTATATACTATTTATTAAAGGGACTAAATGATACATTTGCAAGAACAAAAGAAGTTGTCAAAAACTTACATTACATTAACATCGTTTTTTACAACGCACTATCTTCTTCTAATTGGTGTATCACAACGCTTACGGCACATGCATCTTCCGCAGTTTTTACGCTATTTTCCAGTTCAAAATTTACTGCGGTTGTCTACTAAGTAGATCCCAGTAATTAAAATATAGCGTCGGTATATTCATCTGTACTCATGAAAAGATATGATTTTAACAGAGAAACCATTATGCGCTATTTCTAAAGGGGGGACTCAGATGAGACATTTTCATTTATCGGAGGTTTGATAATAATACATGTGGCACATTGGTGTACGAAAAGAAGATGCCAAAGCAAAATGATTCTTAATCATGTTATATCGCCAAATTTCGTATCGACTATTCTGACATTGTTTTTTGTTTTTTTTTGTATTTCAAAACTGCCTTACAGTATTGTTATTAAATTAGCTTTGATAAATTTGAAAATAATATAATGTCTTTTTGTTTTCAGAGTCATTTGAAGTCGCAATTATTAGACAGCTGATGATTTCAAAAAAAAAATTGCTACCCAAAGGAAAGGATGTCAGTTCGTTAAGTTATACAAGTCATGGATTTGTAGTTTCAGTCCGGTGATCAAACCTAGGATTCCCTGGATTCCGTGCTTGCAAGTCAGGTCCCATAATAACGAACAGCCTCCGTCTGAGTTCAGACCCAAGTGGCAAAAGTGCACATCTTCTTAGCGTTATATTTTTATTTCTTTTTGAGGTTCGATGATGAAGTTCGCAGAAAATAATTATCATTTGACACTGTATACTAATAGACGCTCATTTTTGTTGAAGGAATTTAATATATGTTCTCTTTGAGTGAGATTCTCGACCTTTCGTAAATATGACCCCAGGTGCATTTGCACCGAAATATCAAACTGAATTTATATGTTCTTAGTATACATGCTTTCATTAATATACACTTTCTACTGTCTATATATTTTCACATGATTTTGAACGTTTCGATACCCTAGTCACTAAATCCTCTCTATCGATCATTCTTAAAATACACCTTACTCCGCGAAGAAGCTCGCCGATCATTCGAGTTTATTTACTTTATTCCCGTGTGCCAGTTTTATTTCCTATCTCTTTTCACTTCCGGTTTCAGAGTAAGGTTTAAAACGACTTATTGTATTGGCTAATACAAATTTATGAGACGTTCCGCGTAAAAGTGTCAAACATTTTTATTGCTATTTCTAGAATTGTAGAAACATGCACAAGTTTTTGTAAATACACAGCTGTTCGGTGTATGTTTACATGTATACAATATCTGTACATGTCTGTGTAGTACTTTGAAGCAATTTTGCTCATTATATCAAACGAAATACATCCTCTTTTCTTGCAAAGTTTTTTTTACAGAGTAACTATTTTATAACACTATCATCATTCCTGACCTTGACAAACCTTGATAACGATGATATGATACTGTTAGAGAACCACCAAGCAAACATCTGCACTTACTGAGCTTATCAGACAGAATACTTCCTGATATGTAGAGGGGATTTTAGGGGTTAACATGAAAAAGTGCTTAGTAATATAATTATTTTTTCTGGCTTAATTGGTACGAGACTGGTAGCTTTCATATTCACACTCGAGTCTATTTCGAGGGTAGAAACTAGTACATATACCCAATTTTGTACACTACAAATACTACAGTAATTACTCGATCTTGACTCATTTTTCCACCTTACAGAAAAGCATGATTCAAAAGTGTTTATGTTCAACCTTTTCAAGTGAATTCTCTGATAAATTATGTTAACAAAATATTTGGTCAATATTTTAAGCAAAAAAATAAACAATTTGTATTTGCGTTTAATGTTTTTATTACTTGAAGACATTTTTTGCTATTGATAATGTATAAACCAACAACAATGATATCTATTATTTATTATCCTTTTTTATTTAGATTCAGAAACCACAATGCAAGGGAAAATCAAGTGTAATTAATGGTTAAGTATGTTTTTTTTCTTTCAGATGATTTATGCAATCCACTGAGTTGCGATAGGGAAGAAATGCCAAGAAATCACGCCTTAACATGTCCATCAAATTATATGTAATGGTTATGCTTGTACACGTATTGGCACCAAAAAAAGTTGTTTTTTTCTGGTACGAATCTCAGGACAATTATCTAATATAATGTGTAACGCTTTGATATCATAATTGTAAAAAAGGTACCAAAATGTAAAAATAAATGTGTCGGAGACCGGGTTCGAACCCGTGTTGCCAAAATTGCAGTAACGCGTCGTACTCACTGAGCTACAAAGGCTTACTCTAATCGGGTGACATAATTAAGCTATAAACCTACCTCGGTAATATCACGTGATAACGCCGTCTAGCCAATCACGCATAAGGAATGAATTCAACCTGGTAGACCCCTAGTTCGTGAGTTCTCGCCGAGCTAGAAGAGAAATTGAAAGTCGGACGGAGCTTGCAATATTAAATTAGGACGAGATACCGGTTTTCCCTCTTTAGTGCGTATGCCCTAATGGTGATGATAGCCTGATTTAACCAGCTGTATAAAGTGCATAGAACTAAGTAGGACACGCAAGGGGATCTCGGATTCCGTGATATCCTGGCATTTCTCCCCTTGCGTGGCCTTCTGAATTTCCTTTTTTATCTAAAAAATGAAACAGAAACTAAGATCATTTATAGTAGTTAATACCCTTGATTTTCATTTCGTAATTTCCTGGCATTTCTCCCCTTGCACAACCCTTTGTATTCTCTTAATAATCTGAAAGTAAATTAAATATATTTCTAATTGTGTTTAATACTCCTGCCTTTGAATCCCCTATTGTTGGCTTTTTATTCCCTCAGCTCTTTTAATTGTCTTCATAATCTAAAAATAGATATTTCATTTCTCTTATTGCTGTTGATACCCGCGTCTTTCAATCATTGATTTGTTGGCAGTTTTCCTAAAAATGTATAACATACATCCCTTCAGTTGGTTTATACTACTTTGACTTAAGTTTGGTGTAGGTTTTCATTACTTGGCACTGACCTCTCCTTAATAAACTGATAAAGAAAATCAAGATATAAATTTAAAAAAAAATAACAAAAGAGTTCGTTTATATCCCATACTTAGATTATTTTTTTCATTTTCAAACATGGAAATTTCTTCTTGTGTGACTCTCTGGATTTTCTAAAGTACCTGATAAAAAGGAAAACTGTTTTCATAAGGTTTCATCAGTTATTTATTAAAATGGCTTAGACTTGAATAATATTTATTTTATGATATCCCAATGAAAATTGTATCAAAACAAAACTTATGTTGAGAGGTATAATAACAGCAAGCATTTAGTGTTGTCAAACAAAAGAGGAAAACACAGAAAACTAATACTCCAAACAGTAATCATAGTCAGTCAGAATTAGGTCTTATTGTAAATATAGCATTATCATTTACTGCAAAAAGGTCAGTGGCTTTCTTTGTTAACATGTTTTCGATATATCTGACAATTCATAAATATATTGAAAGACCTGTTCCAAATGTAAACAGTAGTTATCACAGCAGTTACCAAATGCCCCTTAATGGGCCTTGTTAAAATGTGTATGCGACATTTATTTCAATATCATGTTGAATAAAACATATGATTGAAATCAATCTGTTTTATCAAACGACATCAAAAAGTGCTCTTCAAAACTGCAAAGATCAATTGAATAATTATGTAAAAAAGTACAGAAACAAGCTCAATAGCCACAAGTTCAAACATAATCCCCGGTAAATGGCACAGGGTAAACGCCAAAGACATAGAACACAAACAAAACAAAAATCACAAACAAGAAACATGGAACAACAGCACAGAGCTCCATAAACAGCACAGTGCATTTATACTATATACAAAGACTATGTATGTTTATCAAGGATTGAAGATACCGCCTTGTAACGGTTAGTAACATTTAAATATACTGGGGGTTTAAACAAGTTAGTGTGCACATCCTCACTCGTATCCGAAGAATCCCGATTAAAACGAATAAAATAATTACGAAATTGTTGATCTTGAACAAATTTCCAGGTGTTTCTAAAACAAATGACCTTTTAGTTTTTGCTAAAATTGCATACCCATTATAAAGTTAACCATCGAGATAGTAAGTTCTTATACAATAACATCTACTTGTGTTTCTAATGTCAAGAATTGAAAGTCTTAATCCAAAGCTTCATCTTTTTTCAGCATAGAATTAGCATTCAAAATACATATAATTGTGCATAATGTTATTTAACATTATATCAATAGCACCACATATATGTAGGTAACATCTCAAAATAAAACAATTGAACGGCTATTTTTGCTCAAAATTTATTTGTTTTTAAGATAACGACATAACCTTTTATCAACATAATCTATGAGAGAATGTATTATTAAATTATCAAAACGTGTAACATTTAGAGTCATGCATTTGGTGGATGTGGGTAAAATGGATTGAGATTCAGAATCGACTTCATAATTTTGAGCAATTTAGGGCCGGTACTGGATTTCGACCTTACTAAAATGTGTGTCTATAAGCTACAAGCTTTGTAATAATCTAGTAAAAATTGTATGTTTAACTAACACTGTATAAAAGACCTAATTGTACGATCACCCGTAACAAATATGTCGGTAAGTATACATTTTATCCAGGCTATCGAGCTTAGTTAGAAGAGCACATGACTTGTAAGCAGGGAATCCAGGTTTGATCTACTGACTGGCAGTAAACTATTTATTCAATGTCTTTGGAATGTCATTATTATTATTATTATTATTATTATTATCATTATTATTATTATTATTATTATTATTATTATTATTATTATTATTATTATTATTATTATTATTATTATTATTATTATTATTAATATTTTGGATACATATATCAACTGTTTTTAATCAGGTATTCATTATCAAATGCAAAACGAACCTTCAATTTAATGTTCTGATTGGATATTTAGTGAGAATAAAAAATGGTTCTTACAATTTAAACAAAACAGCTTGCGATGTTCTTGGTCTTTCATATGGCTCTATGAAATACAGGCTCTGCCATCCATACACTTAACCGGGATTATTTGCGTGGTGATACTTACATGTGTTCCCCGTACCTCCGACCATCTCAGTGTCCGGGAACTCTGAAATAAGTGTACCCATCAGACGTCTAAACACTCCTATACATGATAAAACGCACAGGGTACAAAAGGTAGAAAAGTCAGGTTTCGAAATGCTTACCAAATATTGCTCTCTCACTGAGCCAATGTCTGACTACTGTGAGAGGGTGAACAGTAGGCAATGACATCAGAGAGAAATGTACATAAGTCATCTCAGTTTCCAAAAACTCTAATAGAATGATCTCAACCAGACTAATGAACCAATGGGAGTAACCTAGTTATCAACAACTCTAATAGAATGATCTCCACCAGACTCATGAACCAATGGGAGTAACCTTAGTTTCCAACAACTCTGAGAGAATGATCTCCACCAGACTAATGAACCAATGGGAGTAACCTCAGTTTCCAACAACTCTGAGAGAATGATCTCCACCAGACTAATAAACCTTTGGGAGTAACCTCAGTTTCCAACAACTCTGAGAGAATGATCTCCACCAGACTAATGAACCAATGGGAGTAACCTCAGTTATCAACAACTCTAATAGAATGATCTCCACAGGACTAATGAACCAATGGGAGTAACCTCAGTTATCAACAACTCTAATAGAATGATCTAAACTAGACTAATGAACCAATGGGAGTTAGTAACCTCAGTTATCAACAACTCTAATAGAATGATCTCCACCAGATTAATGAACCAATGGGAGTAACCTCAGTTATCAACAACTCTAATAGAATGATCTCCACCAGACTAATGAACCAATGGGAGTAACCTCAGTTATCAACAACTCTAATAGAATGATCTCCACCAGACTAATGAACCTATGGGAATAACCTCAGTTATCAGTAACTCTAATAGAATGATCTCAACCAGTCTAATGAACCTATGGGAGTAACCTCAGTTATCAACAACTCTAATAGAATGATCTCCACCAGACTAATGAACCTATGGGAGTAACCTCAGTTATCAACAACTCTAATAGAATGATCTCCACCAGACTAATGAACCTATGGGAGTAACCTCAGTTATCAACAACTCTGAGAGAATGATCAACACCAGAAAAATGAACCAATGTTAATTCCTAAGCTGCCATTTAGAATATAAATGTACAGAGGCTATATTGTTTTCTGCAACATTGGAAATATATATTCTCCACCAGGAACCTAAACCAGGGATAGCTGCCACTGAAAACAAAGTGCAATGCACACATACACCCTCGGCGCCCGGCTACTCTGAGGAGGTGTCCTCCATCAGGCACCTAAACGGTGGGTTATGGTGTCAGTTTCAGTTGAAACGACATACAATGTTAAATGAATATAGACAACCTCAGTTTCTAGCAACTCCGAAAGGGTGTATTCCCTCGGATGCCAGAATCGACTGTAGAGGGCTCAATTTCTAGCAACTCCGAAAGGGTGTATTCCATCAGATGCAAGAATCGAATGCAGAGGGCTGAGTTTCTAGCAACTCCGAAAGGGTGTATTTCATCAGATGCCAGAATCGACTGTAGAGGGCTCAGTTTCTAGCAACTCCGAAAGGATGTATTTCATCAGATGCCAGAATCGACTGTAGAGAGCTCAATTTCTAGCAACTCCGAAAGGGTGTATTCCATCAGATGCCAGAATCGACTGTAGAGGGCTGAGTTTCTAGCAACTCCGAAAGGGTGTATTTCATCAGATGCCAGAATCGACTGTAGAGGGCTCAATTTATAGCAACTCCGAAAGGGTGTATTCCATCAGATGCCAGAATCGACTGTAGAGGGCTGAGTTTCTAGCAACTCCGAAAGGGTGTATTCCATCAGATGCCAGAATCGACTGAAGAGGGCTGAGTTTCTAGCAACTCCGAAAGGGTGTATTCCATCAGATGCCAGAATCGACTGTAGATGGCTCAATTTCTAGCAACTCCGAAAGGGTGTATTCCATCAGATGCCAGAATCGACTGTAGAGTGCTCAATTTCTAGCAACTCCGAAAGGGTGTATTCCATCAGATGCAAGAATCGACTGAAGAGGGCTGAGTTTCTAGCAACTCCGAAAGGGTGTATTACATCAGATGCCAGAATCGACTGTAGAGGGCTCACTTTCTAGCAACTCCGAAAGGGTGTATTCCATCAGATGCAAGAATCGACTGTAGTGGACTGAGTTTCTAGCAACTCCGAAAGGGTGTATTCCATCAGATGCCAGAATCGACTATAGAGGGCTGAGTTTCTAGCAACTCCGAAAGGGTGTATTCCATCAGATGCCAGAATCGACTGTAGAGGGCTGAGTTTCTAGCAACTCCGAAAGGGTGTATTCCATCAGATGCCAGAATCGACTGTAGAGGGCTCAATTTCTAGCAACTCCGAAAGGGTGTATTCCATCAGATGCCAGAATCGACTGTAGAGGACTGAGTTTCTAGCAACTCCGAAAGAGTGTATTCCATCAGATGCCAGAATCGACTGTAGAGGGCTCAGTTTCTAGCAACTCCGAAAGGGTGTATTCCATCAGATGCCAGAATCGACTGTAGAGGACTGAGTTTCTAGCAACTCCGAAAGGGTGTATTCCATCAGATGCCAGAATCGACTGTAGAGGGCTGAGTTTCTAGCAACTCCGAAAGGGTGTATTCCATCAGATGCCAGAATCGACTGTAGAGGGCTCAGTTTCTAGCAACTCCGAAAGGGTGTATTCCATCAGATGCCAGAATCGACTGTAGAGGGCTCAATTTCTAGCAACTCCGAAAGGGTGTATTCCATCAGATGCCAGAATCGACTGTAAAGGGCTCAATTTCTAGCAACTCCGAAAGAGTGTATTCCATCAGATGCCAGAATCGACTGTAGAGGGCTCAATTTCTAGCAACTCCGAAAGGGTGTATTCCATCAGATGCAAGAATCGACTGTAGAGGGCTCAATTTCTAGCAACTCCGAAAGGGTGTATTCCATCAGATGCCAGAATCGACTGTAGAGAGCTCAGTTTTCAGTGAAAACATATTTAATGACTAGTGAAAGCGCTATATTCAATTATAATCGTTTTATCTTTGAGGGGTGCCAAACATAATAGTAATTCGACCATTTTACCCATAATCAAATCTTAATTATTTAATTCATAAAACTTAAAGTTGATATTTTAAGTCTTATTATTGCATTACAAATATGCTGCTATGGAAATACAAATAAAACTTTCTGTAAAGAATATATTTTTCTATCATTCCATAATTTGGCTTTTTTGTAAAGTTTGAGACACAGATGTTGTAGACAAATAGTTTCCATACCAGCATCTAGTTTGTATAAACACCTTTTGAAAATAAGATAAAGGTTATTCATTTCGAGTTCATTATCTATCATGAAATTTGAAAGATTTATCATTACAATAAACTAACAATTACCTAACTAATGTCCCAAATCAAAACCGCTCCCTAAAGAATGCTAAGGTCTGCAAGACTCTAAGGGCAAAGTGTGATAAGGTCAGTGACTCAGGAGCATATCATCGAATTTAGACTAGTTAGCGTACACCACTTTCTCTTAAAGCAACTATAACATTTAAAACAAAATTTCCTAATGGCATGCCTGAGAGTATAATACACATATAACCAGTCTAAACAACTACATTAAAGAGGTTATATTAACTCCTATAAACATTGTAGGGAAATACGTAGGCTTATAAGCAGTAAAGGGTTATACTTAGGCTATTAAACTATAAAGGGTTTCATGTTAGTTTAAAAATTATATATAAATGTATACAAAGGCTACGTAACAATACATGGCAATACGAAGGCTAATAAACCATTTCGAGTTTTGCGTAGGCTAATTGACACCATTGAAGCTTTCGGTATGCCAATTAACGATTTTAAAGGTATACGTGGCCTGAAAATGTATATATAGGTTATACGTTTGACTTTTGCTTTGTCTCCCAGTGCGATTACGGTGACCCTTACAAAGATTGTGTCCTATGTTCTTGTCTCATGAAACACTGATAATGCTTTTATAGAACATTGACCTCTTCTCATTTTAGCTAGATAACCTATTTCACTAATTTAAGGGTCAGTCATTAGTGGATCGCATAACGATCAAGATGACAACAACCAATGCAGTTGTGGTTTTGGTAAGACAATTTGCATAAGTTTACGTGAAGCAAGTTACAATTGGGGGTATTTTTCTTCATTTCTATTTTTTAATAATGGTTTGTTCGTAACATTTCCTTTATAATTCATTTTCAAATTGTAAATAAATAAAATATAAAGAAATGTTGAGTTGCATTACCGATCATCTTCAATTCGTTTTAGAAATAAAGTTTAAAGTTGTTGTTTTTTTAGTTTCTTTTCATGCAAACGTGTGTTTTCTTTAAAAATAATTGCTGAAATGCAAATGCAATGTCCAAATATCCTTATATTAAATATATTTTAAAATTTCAAAGACCTTTTATCAAGATGAAATAATTGTATAGAACAGATTAGTATGTATTTGTATAAATCAAAGTGACGACTGAATAATACTTTTATATATAGAGATGGGGTTCAACGCATTCTAACCAATTTTTATAACGTTTAAATGGAAATCAAATTGTCATAACCAAATGCCTTTGTTCGAATGTATGTGAAACACAAAGTATTGAACAAATTAATTTTTTTACAGACGCTGTTGTTTATATCAGTTTGGCCAATCAGAAGCCAGGACGAGTGTCACGTGATATGTAAGACCGTTTTTGTATTTCTATATGCACTTATTCTTACAGTTTAAAAATCAATATTTTGCGACTGGAATGAATATACAGTAAATGTCTAGAGACAATCAACTCTCGTCGAATGTTCCTTGCTTTAGTAACACAATTTAGGGGAAACTCCTCGCATTTTCAGCTGTCAATCCTGAATTACAGTAAATTTAATCGCATGAAGTAATGCAACTAAAATGGTAAATTAAGAGCAGGTTTCCCGATCAGTTCCTACTTGTCGATAGATGAAAAAGATGAATCGCAATCCTAGTAAAAAGGCGGTGTGGGAAATATGTAAACCGTTAACTTTTAGTATTAAAACGAGAAACTAAATATTCTGCCGACTGGTTTAAATCAACATTTGATTTGACCGACTGTCCATGACATCGATTTAAAATATCATGCGACTTGAAATCGAAGATCGGCAACGAAATTCTATAAAAGCTGCTACATTGCTGCTATTCTTACTTTTATATTCATCTGATAACACAGTGATGCGTATATATATATATATATATATATATATATATATATATATATATATATATATATATATATATATATATATATATATATATATATATGTATGTGTGTGATCCATATGTGTTCTTTAATATGCACAAATAATTAAACCTAAGGGTGTACATCAATCCCAAATGTAAATAAGCGTGCACTACAGCTCCAACAGTGAATTATGGTGTTTAATTGAAAGATTGGTCTTTGAAATGTATCTTGGAATGTCCGTTGCATTACAATGCATACATATAAAATATGTGATATGTAGAATCAGGAAAATCATCAGGTTTGATCTGGATTTTCCCTGCAACGGGCCCTGATTCAATAAGTATATTCGAAAAAAATCAATTATCTTTATTGAACTTCATTGAGCAATAAACTTGAAAGAGTCATTGCGGAATTGAGAGCTTAATCACCTTTTTTTCAAGTGTGATGTTCTTACAGACTTAAGAGTGATCTCAGTTATGACTAAAATCCTTTTTTTAACGGGCCATAAACTTATAAATCAAAATTTGTAGATTTTTGATACCTGGTTCTAGCAGCAACTGGCTGTCCTAAACAAAACATATCGGAACTCTGATGTCAAGAATTTTCTTATGTTAACACAGGTCAAAGGCTTGTTTTGTCTGAAATCAGAAGCCAATAAAATCAGTCAAGGGTGTCCTATATAGCACGTTCATTTCCTCATTATTTTAAATGGGCACATTATAGGTTTACACTTAAAAGATGCAAACAATGATTATGCTTAGCTCATTATACTTTTATATTACAAAAAGAACACATGATGTGTGTACTTAAATAACTTTTATCATCAATCTAAATTTATAATTCACAAACTAAAAAAATAAAAACGCGCCAAGATATCGCATAATATTTTACATCTGAGTTTATCGTTACAATGCATTAAAATTAAAAGTGTAAACTTGAGTGTGTCCCTTTTAACCTGATTCATCTTAATGCACATAAACCCTCTTTTTATATACATGTTTGTAGACATACCTTTTTAAAGTATGTAAGAGTGTTTAATTAACTACAGTAAGAAAAAAAGTACATTGATCATCACAGTTAAATGTAATAGTTATGAAATAAGCTACAGAAACATGCTCAGTAGCCAAAAGGTTTAAACATAAACCCGGTTTAGTGGCAATGGGCAAACGCCAAAGACAAAGTAAGTTTACGATTTTATAACGGGTTTCCAATGCATTATGAACATATTTATTTAGTAGCAGAACTGTAACTTCACCAGTGTCCACATGCTGCATACATGTGAATACAGTTAACAGTAAATTAACTGTTGATGTAATAAGTTTAAAAACATATATTACTATTTATAACAATTGTCTAAAAATAGATCACAACATTATATAAATCATGCGTGTTGGAAAGATAGCGAAAACCTGACAAGTAAGTCACGTAACTTTACCAAGGAAATCAGGAATATAGTCAAATGTAGTTCATTTGAATGTAATAGTTATGCAATAAGCTACAGAAACATGCTCAGTAGCCAAAAGGTTTAAACATAAACCGGTTAAGTGGCTATGGGCTAACGCCAAAGACATAGTAAGTTTACGATTTTGATACGGGTTTCCAATGCATTATGAACATATTTATTTAGTAGCAGAACTGTAACTACACCAGTGTCCACATTCTGCATACATGTGAATACAGTTAACAGTAAATTAACTGTTGATGTAACAAGTTTAAAAACATATATTACTATTTATAACAATTGTCTAAAAATAGATCACAACATTATATAAATCATGCGTGTTGGAAAGATAGCGAAAACCTGACAAGTAAGTCACGTAACTTTACCAAGGATATCAGGAATATGGTCAAATGTAGTTCATTTGAATGTAATAGTTATGCAATAAGCTACAGAAACATGCTCAGTAGCCAAAAGGTTTAAACATAAACCCGGTTTAGTGGCTATGGGCTAACGCCAAAGACATAGTAAGTTTACGATTTTGATACGGGTTTCCAATGCATTATGAACATATTCATTTAGTAGCAGAACTGTAACTACACCAGTGTCCACATTCTGCATACATGTGAATACAGTTAACAGATAATTAACTGTTGATGTAACAAGTTTAAAAACATATATTACTATTTATAACAATTGTCCAAAAATAGATCACAACATTATATAAATCATGCGTGTTGGAAAGATAGCGAAAACCTGACAAGTAAGTCACGTAACTTTACCAAGGAAATCAGGAATATGGTCAAATGTAGTTCAGACACATTTCTGTTTGATAAATTTGAATGCCTGAGGCATTTTTGTAAAAGTGTAGTGATTTCTTTCACTCCGGTGACCTTTCAATTATCTAGCATGATAGAATATTATACATCTTAGTTACAGCCTCAATATGTCAGTGAAAGAAAATTTAGGCCAGCAAATGTTTTAGATATATGGATGGCTATACACAGACATTTGTAAATACAAGTCCCTTGATTCTGTACATTAACAATTAGGCTCAATTAGAAATGTATGAGGAGCGTTTTATTACTAGTGGCAACATAGCTACTAAAAACGATTTCCTCGTGCATATACCTGGAAAGTATACTGGTTAGCGACCTATTATTTGCCCGTACCACTTTTTTGCCCACCCAGTTAAAACCAGTCAAAACGAAATGTTTACACAAATCAGTCTGGCATGTCATTGTGGCATCTTTTTTTGACATATATCAGCTGTTTTCTGCGTTCAAATGTAAGTTGTATGTGACATTCGACCCAAATAAACATTGTTTACACTTCTGACCTTGTAAGTTGCACGGGAGGGATGACGTCATCACGCGCGCGCTCATTAACATGAGTCCCTGTAAGGATTTTTTTCTCTTACACCTTGCACTATCAGACGATTATTTTTTGTCATTATAAAATATATATGACGGGTGATAAATTATATATATTGATCAATTGTCATTTTAAATGGTCGCTTGACTGGTCGAATAAAATAAAATGTTTGAAAATATAGTTTAGAGAGAAATATATAAATAAAACGTGGTAAGAACAGCGAATATATACGGCAGGCGAATAATTGGTTCAGTAGGGAGCTTATTTTAGCGAAATTATAGGGGTACTTTGCACGAATAATTTTCGGAATCCCTAGCTATTTTATAGTACAAATGACACACACTAACCAGCTCGTTGAAAAGTTATGGATTTTCAATAAACCTTTCCAAATGCCACACGTTTTCCACGTGCGCAAGTGAATAATTCAACTTAGCATTTGACCTTGACAACATATGCCTCAATCTGTCGAATATATCTTAGAAGAGGAAGGAGCGTATTGAAAGATGCATGGCTTGCTGGGTAAAAGCCCCATAGCAATTCAAAATGATCTAGACAACGTGTAGTCGAAATGCCTCTTCCGTATTGTATTATTGTTATATAGGTATCCTTGTTAAATGATGGAAGAAGTAGCCTTAATTGTGTTAGCCCAAATTGGAATTTACCTATTAGTCTTTTGCAATGGAAAAAAGTTGGCGTAAACAATCCACAAGGGCTTATGACGTCATTGCCATTTGCATTATTGCACCCTGATTTAATTTTATCAAGTCGTTCTTCATCTTATCAATGATGTACAACTTATAAAAAGTTGGCTATTCATTTTTGCAAACGTATGCTGTCAATAACAGTTCAATATATACTCAGATGTGGTATACTTTACCAACTATAAACTAAATATGTAAATTCGCTTCAAGAAACTAGCTCATGTGCCCTTCCACCTTCAGCATTAATGTATAAACAAAAAGCGACCAAGACTAGATAAATTATTTTCATTATTTTCAGCAAGCGTTGGAACAGACTTTATTTTCGGTGTTCCAAGTTCTTACAGTGCATTTTCGACTATTGAACTGCATATGACAACCCAGAGTAGCGCAGATGTACGAGTTACTGTTCCTTTCCTGAATTTCAACCAACATTATGTATTTACAAAACACACCTCCGTGAACATCGGTCCTACTGTGGCGCATAGTACCAATGGAACCCAGTTTAAAGGTAAAGTTGCGTTTAAACCCACTAAGCCAAGTATGAGTTATTGTAGATACAATTGACCAGATGCACATAAGAAAAGCGTTTAACATGTCTGCAATTGTATATTTTGTCTGCAATACTGCCTTTGGGTTGACAAATAATGACCCAAATAGAATAATAATAGGGAAATGATTTTGCAATATTCTTTATAGAAATACTGGCACTCAAAATGTACAGGATTCACCATACAGGTTTAGAATATTAACCGGGCCGAGAAATCCTGATAACTTTTGAGCCTATTTGTGTGCATACCCGACACTGTTGGCTGAAATCAGCAACTGTAATTTGGTATTCATT
>NC_069137.1:19121210-19210914 GCF_026914265.1 Mya arenaria
CATCCCCTCTGCAGGACTACAGTGTTCTCTATATCTCCATCACTGGGGCAACTATTCACCGAATCCATCACTCTAGGCAGCGAAAGTTCGGGGCGGTACTGTACGAATCCGGCAATAGCTATGCTTACGGAATGCCTCTACAGATGACACTCACAGATATTGGTAAGTACAAGACAAAATGTTGTAAGTGACACTTAGTTAAGTAGCAGAACTGATTACAACTGTTTTGCAGTTGTTCATAAAATTAAATTGTTAATTTATACAGACTGATGCCAAGTAGATAGGTACGCTTTCTTGCTATTTTGTTAAGAACACCGTATGATTGGTCAATGCTAATAGATTTAAATTCGTTTGTTTTGCGGTTCATGTTCCTGCCAGTCATGCTAGGTTTATTTTTGCATCGCCATTCTCTATGAAAATTTCACAGTATCGTTCTAACAGAGAAATAACATTTTGATAATATTCACTGTTTTGAAATGTTTGCCCGCTCTCAATTCCAAATTCCAAAATCAATATTGCTATTGATGCTCATACGGTGAGATAAATTACGATATTACACCGAAACAAACAGTTATCCTCTAATTATTTGTTTATTGATGTTTATATGTCTAAATTATGACGAAAATGCGAGTGGTACTCAATTACGTATTGTTTTCAGAATGGTTTTAACGAATAGAAAACCCGCTAGTGTTAAGTAATATATGTACACAAGGTTTGATTTATATATTTCTTCATTCAGGATGTTACCTGACCAATGGCACAAACAGTACGCTCGCCCCAGGACAAGGGTCTCATCTGGGGTCTCAAATCAACTACCAAGCTTCAGGTATGAACATCTTGATTTTTAACAAAGGAGATATTGACGAGCAATTGGTCGTTATCATGCAATTTTTAATAACAAGGGTCTTTCCTTAGGCTACATACAATTTAACAATAGTTTGGTATCGTCATAATAATCGTAACTTGTACAAACCTGGCTATACGAGAATGTATAGGTTAGTGTGTATTTAAGTAATTTCTCCGTGAATAGTAATCGGAAGCGGACCGGAGCGCAGCGACTTAGTGTTATTAACTCCCAAATTGCATCACCTTTAAAAATAAACGAGCAACTGTCAAGAAGAGCTGTTAATAACTGTATGATATTATGACGTCATTTTAATCACCGCTGACACTAAAATTGCATCATTGCATTTGCAAAAGAAGGCGTGGCTGTAAAAGTATGATTAATTATATAGCTATTAACTTAATCATGAAGTTTCGTATATAGCAATTGAAAATGATTCTTCGCAAATAAGAAACTAAACACGTTAATAATCTAGCGCTCCTGATTGGCTGACAATGTAGGGCAAACTCAAAATTGATATTGCAAATCTAAAATTACTTCAAAGTAGATAGAAAAGAGTAATGTTTAGTACGAATAATTGATGTTAAATATCTTATAAAGCATCAGAACGTTGCCTCGAGTTGACAAGGAAGGGCACTATATTCGCTTTAATAAAGCGAAGAAAACTTGCTTTATTTTCGGGAATCGTTGCACACCTTGCCATTATCGTCTGATACAATAATTATAAACAAAGCGTCTACACGGTACAGAGGAAATGGTAGAAGCTAAACCCTGTATCGCATCGTATCTGTGACGTCGTGTGGTAACAGCGTGCTATCGGGTGATAGTAAGGGTCACATTGAAAATTTGTATAAGTAAATTGTATAAAGGAATGAAAGGAGTGAGGTATAATAATCTGAAATAATTCAACTAGACTGTACTAATTGTGGCAATCCTTACAAACAACCGAGTAGTCCTTGTTTACATAAAATGTAGTATGCAATTGCCTCCAAATATTGTACATATTACATTTAGGTAATGATGTTAACTGCTTCAATTGTGAGGATATGACACATCTCAAGTATTGTGACAGGGTGACAACATGTAGGGAAAACGAGGTGGGTGGTTTGATTTATGATACACGTGACCTTTGTTATATGAGTTCATGTTTATTATTGTGCCCGTATGTGTTGTTAATTATATGAAGCACCTTAATTATCATGGTCATATATGCGTTCATGTTATATGCTAGTATACGCGTTTGTGTTGTTATAAGACATGACACATCACGAGTATCGCGACAGTATGACCACGTGTAAGTAAATTGAGGTCAAGTAATGTGTTTTGCGTAAAATTTTGTCAACAAAATAAATTGACATACAGTTGTAATAACGATTTTGACATTCGTTGTGAATGAGTTTAAACTAAACGAAAGAAAAACATGAACCTTATAGCGTTAGTATCAGACATTTTTGTTCGGTTGAAATGATCGTTCGCCCGATATTATCTCGCTTGTCCCGACAGGTTCGAGCCACGAACTATACAATTTAATCTTCAGGTTTGCTACGTCCAGAGCTACTCCAAGAGTCTCAACACCGTTCGCTACAAGTCAGGCTGCACAAGTAAACTGGTAATTGTATTCATAAATACCCATTAGTAGTTACGTTATGCAAAATCAATAAGCTGCAAGGTCTTTTTTAAGATTATTATGATTTAAACGTTTTTCGGGCGTAAGGTTGAGCTTTCACGTTCCTGCATATATAACACATTTGAATTGAAACATTCGTCACAGTATTTATGTAATGTAACAAGATCTCTTACGTTCGAGATTCTGTTCTAGATTATTTTCTTTTAACATCGGCAAAAAGCTTACTACTCGCAGCGCAAGCAAAATAATGACAATGGTTTTAACCGTTTCATGATTGAATGCTTTTGAAGTAACCTCGTTCAGTGCCTTGGGCTACTGCCTTGCGACTTATCACAGAGTTTATACTATGTTCGACTACTTAAATGTAGCTGTAATTTTCATTTAGGATGGAAACCACTGCAAATAGTCATCGAAGCAATGTTGGTTAAGGCGGATAATTGCAAAACTTCTCCCCCAACCCCCCCCCCCCCCCCCTTCCCCAAACACACACATGTTTAACATTTTGAATATGTTTTTAAACCAAATTGATGAATAATGGCCTTTATGGACTAGTTCCATCAGGAGTAATTTTTTCTCCCTTGCAGAATTGCCGGAGTCATGGTTCATCCGGATGCTTTGAATGTTGCGATGGAAGTTACTGCAATTTTCATGGGTGTAGTGATAATGGTAGGTGTTAATTCCACATTTCCACTTACGTCTATTTACCACAAGTCTTATTTCTGATTATGACGGTTCCGGCAAAAAGGTGATATTATTATTTTGCATAGTTTAATTTTAAGAAATTAAGATTTATTACCTTAAATATTAATTGGTGCGTTAACCTTTTGTATGAATTTTTGTATTTAATAAGTATTAATTTATGCCAAATGCACTTCCGTCTTTGCTTTTCAATTGATGTTTTATATTTGTGCAAATGTTCTCGTTCATCGTCCTTAGGGTATATCTTACACGTAATTGGACCATAACATTTGAAAATAAGCATAAGACTGTTCCAGAGGTAGCAGGGAATGCTGAACAAGATTGTAGAGTTTTAACATGTTGCTAACAATATGCGAATAAAAGAGCAAAAGCATTCTCCTTTAAAACAGATCTTGGGAAATAAACTTTCATAAGTTATGAACTCTCTTCCAGTCCAACCCTATAATTTGATATTGTATATATGACCTTGCATACTTTGTCTGTCGTTTTTTTGTTTGTTTTTTGTTGTTTTTTTTAAATAAAAAAATATGTTTAAACCAAAACTGGTGTGTTGGACCAATGTTGTTGGATCCACTCTGAATGTCATCACCAAAGTAGATGGTGAGATCATGTCTGTTTCATGTTCACTGGAATAACATCTATACGTTCTTTAAGTTAAGTGTTTTGATTGATTACAGGTCTGGTTGGGATTTCTCAGAGAGGTCCGTTCTGTTTCGAATGTCGCCACATCGGGGCAGGCGAAGTGTGTGAAACTGTGCAGCTGTGTTCCGTGACTGAGGTAATTTAACCCTTGAAAACTGCATTAAAACTCCTAGAGGGAAACGATGGAGTCTTTGAGTTATTAAGATTTTAACGATTGAGTCTTTGAATTAGTAAGTAAGATTTAAACATGATAACTATGTTGAAAGGCAAAGTTTAGTATATTACTGAAAAATCGGTCAAATCGATTAAAAAGTAATTGTACGTAATTGTACTTGTATTTCAGTACCAAATATACATTACTGTTATTCTAATCCCGCGTTTAAACAAAATGATTATTCTCCTTTTCAAATTTTATACACCAAACTAAATGGTATAATAATAAATTTAAAACGTGAATACATTATTTATAATGTCATTCCCAAATAAATAATTGTAAACTAATGCATTTTATGGTTTTTGATTGAATTCATAATGTTCGATGAAGAACGGTTTTTAGATGGTCATAATTGATTTTCGCTGATGTTCGGCATTAATTGCCCATTGCACAATCAATAATGTTAATACCTTTTTATATCAACTTTAAAAACAAAATAAAATCACGTCTTAATTATTTTCCTCAGACAGTAATTGTGTCCACTTTAATGACAATGAGAATGGTCGTCAACTATTCTGTCCGTTGCACGAACGAATGGTGTGCAACGTTCAGGTTCGTAAAAGAAGAAAGTAACGATATTTTCCAGGCATGCATGGTTGAAGAGTATAAATGGGGCGAAAATGACAGACACTACATCCAGGGATGCACCGACGCTCAGGTGTGTATAATATACCCAAGATCTTCCAGAATATAACATGCTTAATAAGTATACCTCAATATACCTGCCCATGTTAAATTCACATATATCGATTATTGACAATTTTATACTTCAACACAGTGACAGTACGGTTTTGACCATTTGGCATGATACTGTCATAGCATGCGCATCTAAAAATATACATTTTGGTTTCCCGCGTGTGAGGTGGAAAACACTTATTGAAATATGTTGTAATTCTGTAACTTCAGATGTTTGCAACCTTTCCAAACGAAGTATTTACAGAATAAATTGATTAAACCTGAAAGTTGTGAATTAGTGAAAGGACTTACTTATGGTGTAATTGTGTACGGTATCGTAAAATAAATATCGCATGGCATCCCGTGTGAAATAACATATTGTATTGTCCACATTCAGGTGAATGCCATATCTCACGTTTTGACAATATGACCGTTCAAATGAGGGACCTAACAATCTTTGATAAACATACGTAGTATTATATATATAGTATGTATGCAGTGTGCTGTTTGTGGAGTTTTGTGTTGTTCTTTGTGATTTTATATTCTATGTCTTTGGCGTTTACCCCGTGGCATTAATATGTATGCAAAAAGATACAAAACAAGCACAGTATCAAAAAGCTTAAACATTAAACCGGGTTTATGTTCATTTTTTTGCTACTGAGCTTGTTTCTGTAGCATTTCGCATACACATATGTATACTATTTCACCACTCAACTTGTGTCTGAGTGTGAATTAACACTTAGTTGTCTTCATTCAAAACAGTGCAATAATATGCAGTTATCTAATTTTACAGCATTAATATCTACCTTTCCGTTGTCCGTGACACATTGTTTTTGTCTGATATGCAATTGATGTAATAACTTACGCAAAAAAGGTTACCAGTTTAGATCAAAGACACATATGAATGCTATATTGGAAGATCCATTTATTGTTTTGTATGTTTTGAATGGTTCGATACTTATAACTGTCTGTGAAATGTGTAATGAGAAATGTGTAAATGTTCACTTGACTTTGATTGTTATGTTGCACTATGTGGGCAGGTAATCTATGTGTACGTATATTAACACCTTTTCTATGATGTGAACGTTCACCTTTCGAAGTTCACGTTGTCTTTAATCAAGTCAGTCTTTATCTGTAATACTTTTGCATAAAAACATTCGAATAGCTCGTATCTAAAAAAGGTCCTTATGCTGTACTTGAAATGACATTTGTTAAGGTTAATTTGTGTATTTTGTTTTTCTCATGTGGCTTAATAAACCTGTATTCAAAATAAACTATCTATCTATAAGTATGGTCCTAGCTCAAACTGTGCGTGCTCGGGAAGTTTCATTTCTGAATCATTGTTTGGGCAATGCAGTGACACAATTAATCGCACAGCTAGACAGAGAATGTAGAGAAATGTGCTTCTTAATCTAAACAGGCTTCAGTAGCTTATTTCACTTAGCCAAACTACTTACTCAAATTTGATTTCGATAATGAAAATTTGTTTATACAAGATTACAATAAACATCTTTTTTTTCTTTTAAGCCTACAATCTCTAGAAATGAAAATATTACAAAAAATCCTAGGAAAAGAATAATAGTAAGATTAGCTAAACCCTGTTATAAGAAACATAAGAATATTTGGGAAATTGGGCCCAGACTATATTGATATTGATAAATATGTTTCCTTAAAGTTTGATTTGGTTCTGATACATACCACAATTAAAGAACCGGACAAGAAAGAAAGGATTGTGTCGGTCTGTTTACACGTCTGCACCTTTCTGCAACTAAAACTGAATCAGGCACAGCCATTATCATTCCCTTTGTTTTGTTCTAGCTCTGCAGTAGTACAAGAAAACGAGCCGTTGCTGAGCTTGACAGAGATTGGAGGAATGTGCCCGTCTGCTCTCACTGTTGTACAACAGATTTCTGCAACTCAAATTGCACAGCTTCCAGCATCAGCCCAGGAATAATTGGTAAGAATTGTTGATATCCATCAGATATTTCAGCAAAGTATTACCAAAATATAACATGAAACATTGGATATACCAGTTCCCGTTGTTGCTATTACAGGTTATGAAACTGCCTATATATCTAACAATGAATTATACAAAAAATGAAGTGCATCATGGGAGTATTTGTTGATACCGAATCAAATAAAACATTTGAGAAGCCTATCAAGAGGTTTGTATTGTTAAAGATTCATTTAAATCTGAAGATTTATGTTGCAGGTTGAAGGCTGTTCGACATCGCAACAGATTTTGTGAGCTTAAACATATTTATTAAACAAACTGAATATGTACGCATTCATTTTAATAACAACGAAATTAAGAACACCACATTTGTCGTCTCAATAGTTTCGAGATTCTAGCCACTGGCCCTCGGTTGACCGATGATGTGTATGCTATGCCACTGGCCGTTTTTGCGACGTGTATCGGCTGTATGCCGGTGCATCAGTATGCGTGGTTCGTAAAATCATAATGGCGACAATGTCTACCAATATGGTGTCTGATTGTGCTCTATGTCTAGGGTCGGTACATGATGAAAATAACAAAGCAGCACAGAGCCGTTATATTTTCAAACCGAATGACTTCCCCATCTTCTAGCAGCATAGATATTTGTTTAGAGGTTGTAAACCGTACATATACAATCGAGTTCGTTAGAATGAAAATGGCGAGCTTGCTCCGGTTGGATGACAGTTATCGTTGCCAATAGTTGAAATTCGTGCTATCTAGTGTCGTTGTCTTTCGTTATTTTGATTGACCATAAGCATCGTTGCTTGAAAAGGTCGCTAATTACCTCTTAGGCTAATTGACCTGTCCTTGTTAACCTTCGCGTTTAAAAGTACGGATGTGAATCACAACCCACCTAATGAGTTAGATAGGTCACCTACCAAAATTACATTAAGTATTAGAGTTACTATGAAGTACGTATTAGCTGGGAACAATGGCGTACCAGCCGGTAGATAGAATTGATCTCAAAACGTGACCTTAGCATATAAGCTCATGAAAGAAAGGCACACAACGCCTTCCCGATTGCTCTCCAGTTTTTCTTAACTTGAAATTTATTATGACTTACTAACTTATTGCTAAGATAGTATCTACTGGCGGAATTCAGGACAGACGGACAGGGCGATAGCTTTATGCCTCGGTTCTAGGTAAATTTTACGCACCCATGTCCCGAAGACATTGATTCCAAAGTTCTTCATTATGGGAGGAAATAATGTATTGATAAATTGCGACCAAGGGTATTTTTCTTTAATTTGTTACTAGTTGTAAACCTGACATCCCCCATATTAATACACTTCATTTCATAACGTCAAACAGTCTGTCATGCTAAATCATTGCAACTGCAGGAATACAATGGCTCCATTAAACATACACCAACACTCGTCTGTTTTACAGACGAAAAAGGTAGAATCATAACACTGTTGTAATACAACGACGCCAAGCCTATGACAAATATACATCTTTCTTGGAAAACAAGAGCTGTCACACAGACAGCGTGCTCGACTATTTTAGCGCCTTTTACCCGAATCCGAAGTAAAATAACAAAGAGCCCTTATTTGAAATACATGCAACTTAATCTGACTTTATTGGTAAAGCAGTTTTGAATTTATTGCATCAAGTTTCAATGCAATTTTTCAAGTAGTTGCTGATATATTGAATTATACACCAAAAACCTGAACCTGAATTGAAAGTGGATTAATAAACGTCAAGGGTAACAATTTGTCTAATATGCAAAATAGAGTTTTGTTCCTGCAAAACGTTGGATGCATTGAAACACTTATCTACAGATTCAATGCAATATGCGATGTGTTTGCTGAGATATTGACTTAGACGAGATTAAATGCGATATGTTAACCAAGATGTGATGCCAACGCGGACGCCATGATGAGTAAGAATGGCTCTCATATTTTTCAAGCAAAACACATGATCTGACAATACCAGAGGACCAACGGACAAACTAGTGTCATTACAAATACCATTGGCAGAATAGAGCTTTAAATAATACTCGTATAAAAAAGTGACACATACATCTTGAGTATTAAAACCTTTTGCTACTTACTGAATATTGCATTTATGGAAAATATCAATTGCTGATTACAAGATTGAAACCATGCACTTTATAGCTTAAAACGTACAAATAACAAATGATTTGTGGGTCCTAAAAGATAAAACGGCGATCAGCAATCGTATCATAAGGTAGAATGTTCGTGTTGTATGCACCTTTCTTTCAATTAAATCATAGTTTCTTCCTTAAAATCCGTTGTTTTCGATATGTTTTCAATAAATTAAAACGTGTATTATTTGTGGTACTCCTTATAGGGGAAAAAGGGTGCATCTTTAAATAATAAATAGTGTAAATGGTTAAACACAAATGTAAAAGATAAATTAAACAAGAGCTGTCAGTAGACAGCGCACTCGACTATTCTCAGTGATTGACAATATAAAATAGTATCCATCCTGGAGGATAAAGAGTGTAAATAAAAAAGGCTTGTTGAATGGTCAATAGTAAGAACATTATAATAAGATAATAGAAATTGAGGCATATTGAGGTAGTATGCAAACTTTAACGTAAGTTCTAAGTAAACAAGACTACGCCGCTTTGACTTAGAATACAATATCGATGTAATAATACCAAGTGTTGTCTCTTTATGTCAAACCTAACTGAAATTATTCGCTACATAAGGTGACTTTGATGCTGCCCTCCCACCAGCCCACCCAAACAATGACGCAAGTCATTCAAATAACTTGTTTTCCCATTATGAAAATGTGGTTAAGAATATACAAATATGCCTTTCAAAGGAAGTTTAAAAAAAAACCTTAAACAATTAACTTAAGTCAATCAGGGGCCATAACTTGTATTAAGGATATAGAGTTATGTAACCTTATTGGGTGATGGTCCTGAACAATTGTGTGAAGTATTAATTGAATGAAGGGTATAGAAGTTATTAAACAATATCCCAACCTGCCATAAAACTTTAACCTACGTTACATAGTCAATCAGGGGCCATAATTTGTATAAATTATAATATGGAGTTATCTAACCTTATTATATGATGGCTCTGAACATCTGTCTTAAGTATTAAGTCAATTGAATGAATGGTATTGCAGTTTTAAGTGAAAATCCCAACTTGCCCTTAAACTTTAACCTGTCCTAAAACTTTAACCCAAGTCAATCAGGGGTCATAACTTGTATTTAGGATAATATGGAGTAATGTAACCTCATTGTGTTATGGTCCTGAACAACTGTGAGAAGTATTAAGTCAATTGAACAAAGGATATAGAAGTTATTAATAAATATTCCAACTTGCCCTAAAACTTTAACCTAAGTTCCATAGTCAATCAGGGGCAATAATCTGTGTAAAGAATAATATGGATTCATCTGACCTCATCATGTGATGGCCCTGAACAACTGCGTGAAGTATTAAGTCATCTGAATGTATGGTATTGGACTTAAAAGTGAAAATCCCAACTTGCCCTAAAACTTTAACCGGACGCCGATGCCGACGCAGGGGCGATTAGTATAGCCCACCTATTCTTCGAATAGTCGAGCTTAAAAGGGGCATAATATTGTAAATAAGCTTGATACAGTGACATCCTCCTATACACAGGTTGAGATCATGACGGGAACAAGTGTGCAAAGTTTCAAAGCCATATGTCGATGGTCTTTGAAATTATCTGAGGTGGTACGCAAACTTTAACCTAAATTCTAAGTCGAAAAAGGGCCATAATTTTGTCAAATGACTTAATACAGTGACCTCCTCCTGTATACATGTTGGGGGCATGATGGTGAAAAGGCGTGTGAAGTTTCAAAGCCAGATGTCTATGGACTTTGAAAATAATTGAGGTGGTACGCAAACTTTAACGTAAATTTGAAGTCGAAAAAGCGGCATAATATTTTCAAAATGCTTGATAGAGTTACCTCTTCCAGTGTACAGGTTGGGAGCATGATGGTGAACAAGCGTGCAAAGTTTCAAAGCCAGATGTCAATGGACTTTGAAAATATTTGAGGTGGTACGCAAACTATAACGTAAATTCTAAGTAGTAAAAGGGGCATAATTTTGTCAAAATGCTTAATAGAGTTACCTCCTCCAGTGTACAGGTTTGGGGCATGATGGTGAACAAGTGTGCAAAGTTTCAAAGCCGTATGTCAATGGACTTTGCAAATATTTGAGGTGGTACGCAAACTTTAACAAGAGTGGTTACGCCGAGACCCGGGTGACTAGGATAGCTCTCCTTATTCTTCGAATAGTCAAGCTAAAATGCTTACAGTTTATTTTCAATACACATAAGGCATCATGATATGAAATGTGTTAATATATCGAATTTCGCAAGGATAAACTATAGCAATAACCATTAAACGACATAAAAAATTATGTCATCTTTGATGATGAGTCAAGTTGACAAAAACACATATTTTTTGCTATTTTTTAAGGTGCACTCTTACTTCCAAATGGCATTTACCACGATTAATAACATTGTTTTAATATAACAAAAACGATGAATAAATGTCGAAAACAATGGTTGTTATAAACGATGCCGATCTTAATTTAAAATAATGGTGCAGAAAACACGGAATTTCTACCTTATGAGATGGAAGTAGATCACACTATAGCACTCAATAATCATTTAATATTTTTGGGTATCAAGCTATTTAATATACAATTACAATCTGGTCATCCGTAATAAATAATTATCATAAATGCATTATTAAGAAAGAAGTTAAAGGTTCGTCACTCAAAATTATGTTTGTTATACATGTGTATGTATTGATTTTGAATAAGAGTGTCACTTTAAGTATCTTGTCTCTTCAGCTAGAAATCGTTAATTATTTGAAATATTTTTCAAACAATTTTGAATACATTATTATAAGTTTATTTGTAATCCATAGTTTTGGACAATGCGGGGAAGGCTAACTTAATTTTAGGCCTTCATTGCTAAATTCCAGAAAAAAAGTGCAAGTGTTTGTTCATGATAAGTGATCAACGTTATAGTTTGTCCAATTAGAAGGCATCATTTCTTATGTTTACCTAAACATTTATTTTAAAAAAATCAGGTGTCAGCAGTTATAGATATTAATCAGGTGATGCGGTAAATATAAATAGTGACTGACCCCATTTAAGGGAACATGTAGTTTACATAATATAATATAGACCACTAAAAAGAATGTTGGTTTGAAAATCATTACTAATTATCTAAAAACAACTTAATACATGCATGGTCGAATTTCGAAATAGAAACACGTGCCAACATGAACCCTTTGTGTGAGACCGACCCTTCAACGGCAAGTACACTTTTACTGATTAAATATTTGGCAATTACAGTAATTTATCAAAACAGTTATTTTTCATATTGAATCAATCTTTGAAAAACCTCAATATTTATATGAAAAACTACAGAAACAATCCTTGAAGTAGAAAGTTTCAACAGACACCCGTTTAATTGCACAGAAATGTTTGAGAATGATAAATCATAAATCTTTTCTCTTTACTTTTGATTTTCTTACATAAAACATTTATTAAATGCAACTTTGATAGTTATACATCATTTTTAAACACATCATAATAACAAATATCAAAAATAATATATTAATATTGAATCAAACCAGAAAAGGTGGTCTATAAAGAAAAGGAATTTACAATAATAAGGTATGAAACCATATATGTATAATTATTGAAGACAAATATATATACATGTATTTGAATGTATATGAACAACACAATGTAATTGCAACATGAACGTATATATCTTCTGTATAATAAAAATACTTTAAAAAAGGAAATATTGGAATCCCTGACAATCACTCAAATACTAACATCAAAAATATTTATCAAAAATATTAATCAGAAAAATAGCTTCAATTGTTTAGCTAAGTTTCCTCATGCGCTTGTGTAGTATTTAACTGAAAATCTGGATTTGAAATATCCCTTACACACTTACAAGGCCTGTAAAAAGGAGAAACACATCATCTCAAGAACACAACAGTTATTTAACACAATTTATGTGGTACTAAAATGAATCTATTTGTGGAAAATAAAATTGACAATGGCAGTCACAGGATACTGGCAAATGACTCCGATTTTGTCTTGTCTGATGAGAAGCAAATGGCTTATAATTGTAATCTTGACCTTTAGGGTGAGCGCTTGAATGATACGGGCAACAGTAACACACAAATGATGTGGGAAACACAGGTCCCCATGCTGATGTATATTAATCTGGAGTTTGATGTAATTCAAATAAGTACAAATGTATGTTATAAAGTATTTCTGTACACAACATTCCATACATTTATTAAAACTTCCTCTTACATCACTAGTTTATTCAAAATTCATTTAAAACATCAAAAAGGTATTTTCATGTTATGTCTTTTTCCCATGCATTAGCATGCTTCAATTTACTTGACTGATATTTTAATAAACAATTAATGCTGATTTTTTGTTTGTGTCCAACCATCCTCCTTGTAGTTTGTCATCTATACCACTGGTATATTTCAGTGTTCATGTGTTTCTGTTTATTACAGGCTAGGCGTTTGTGTAGTAGGCACACAGGGTTAGAGTAAGACACACCAGGGGGACTCGGAATCCGTTATTTCCTGACATTTCTCCCCTTGTGAAGCCCGCTGGATTTCCTTAATAATCTGAAAATAAAGAATATATATCTATAATTAAGGTTAATAGTTATGACTTCAATTCAACTATTTCCTAGCAGTTCTCCCATTGGGCAGCCCTCTGGATTTAATTTATTTTCTGAAAGTAAAGACAAATGACTGATTATAGTTAAAACCCCTGACTTTGCATCAACTATTTCCTGGCATTTCCTCCCTTGGGCAGCCCTATGAATTTATTTTATTATCTGAAAATTAAGATCAAATGACTGATTATGGTTAATACCTCTGACTTTGCATCAACTATTTCCTGGCATTTCTCCCCTTGGGCAGCCCGTCTGAATTTCTTTTATTATCAGAAAATTAAGATCAAATAACTGATTATGGTTACTACCCCTGACTTTGAATCAACTATTTCCTGGCATTTCTCCCATTGTGCTGCACTCTGGATTCCCCTTATTATCTAAAAATATAAAACACATATCACTTATTATGCTGTATACCCCTGACTTTGAATCTGTAATTTCCAGACATTTCCAAATATAGAAACCAACTTCAACTCAGCACTTTTGGATGCCTTGATAATCTAAAAATAAATAATACATTTCACTATTTGTGATTATTTCTATTGGCTTCCAATTAAACACTTTTTGGCAGGGGTTTGGGCCCTTGTGTTGTTGTTCTTAGTATCCTAAATAACCTGAAAATACATAACAGGTACCACTGAACACTGAAGTTGGTTTATACCCAGATGACTTTAATTTGGTGGCATTTTCCATTGCTTGGCTATTTGTTGAATAATTATACAAACAGAGAGTATACATGTTATCCTGGCTTGTAAGCTCAGTAAATAGAGTGTCATTGTATTACTAAATGCAAATTCTCAGTGTATTATTGCATAATTAAATAAAGATTCCTTGAAGTAAAGTTTTTAGGTTTAACTGCTAATTTGATATTAGTATGTGATCTACTTGCAGCAGTTGTTAAATGTGAAAATTTCTGACATTGTAAACCATCCATATGCATATTTGGTTGTTTTCGAAGGAAAATGCCTGAGGAGTTCTGTCAGCTGACTTGAAAGCTTTGATGAGTGTGTGGTCTGTTGATGGTGTTTATACATTTAGTTCATCTGAGCTTGTCCCTGAAGTTTTCATTGACGACTGAACATAACTATTTCTGTTTATTCTATATCTGTGAGATTTTATTATTATTATTATTATTATTATCATTATTTTTATTATTTATGAACTTACATCTTGTGCTTTGGGGAACCCATATGTCTTGAGTTTTGAGAACACCAGCTGTCCATTAATTGAGACCTCAAATGACTCTGAAAACATAAACAAAGCATTTTTTGAATTTCTCAAGTGTGTTTTGCAGCCAAAACATGAACTAAGTTGTTAATTACAAGATACAAGTTAAAAATGGTTTTATTGAGTAACTATTTAAAAAAATATATGCTAGTATGGTCCAATGAATGACATATTGCTTTGAAAATAACAAGTTAATTTGTACATTAACTCCTCCGACTTTACTCCGGCATTCATACATGAAACTGTAAAACAATGCTCAAAGACACTTACGGTTTCTCCCGACATCTCCAACCACCTCGGTTTCTGGCAACTCTGAGAGGATGTCCTCCATCAGACGCCTAAACCGAGGGAAGTGACCTCAGCTTCCACTGAAAAAACAAACAATACAGCCTTTAATATTTTCGAATGAAGTGTTTCAGGCTTGTGCTTTTTAGACAACAAGCTTATCTAACATCTTACAAGCTTATCTTTCAAAATTAAGTGTAAGTAAGAACGTATGCCTGAACCCTATACGCAATCAATACCATGTTGCTATAAAAGCTAGCTTAACAGCAAGACTGTTTAAAGTGCAATATATATATATATATGGTTGTCAACTTGACACTATAAACAAGTGAAGTAAATCTACCCAACGTCTAGGCTTCATTGTCATACATAATATTGTACATAAAGGAAGAGAAGCCCAATTCCGTTGTAATTATTAAGAACTTACTTTAAAATCTTGAATATTTATAGCGCGAACATTTCTAAAATAACTTAAATTTAAAAGCTATCATGCGTAGAAATCTTAATGAAGCAGACTTTTTTTAATTGTATGAAATAAAAGAAACACATACAACATGGTCAAACATTGCTTCAAAGATAAGAAATACAGATAAATTATGTGTTTTGTTTACCAGTATTCAACCTGAACTTTAACCGACGCCATTTTGTTTGTTTTTGGTAAGTCTCGTTTCAGCGGCAGTCAATGGTTTTGTGACTCCTGCAAGTTTTCTTCTATAGACGCAGTGGCTTCCCCTTAAATATATCGAAACAAATACATTTTACATACGGATATATACCGATGCCTAGCTAGATTTACTTGTATGTGTGAGCAGATATTTAAGGTAGTCCATGTAAATGGTATTGACAAACTCGTATAACAAGTAAACATGTATAGAAATGTCCAAATGAAAAAAATACCCCTTTGTTGCTAACATTTTAAGTTGGACATCGCCAGACTCCCAATTTAAATAGGTGTGACCTAGCTTGCCACTGGTGCATAATGGGGGCACATTTTGTTCTTAATTGTGCAATTACGTCAAAACTGTTCGTCTTTTGCTGTTTTCATTTAATAAGCGCTATTCATTTGATTCACAATGGTACATTTGTTTGAGAAAATACATGATCCACGATCAAACAATAAGTGTTCGGTAACCTTTAAATCTAAATCGCAACCATTCGGCAAGATAACCTTAAGGTAACTGTGTGTTGAGATCGTAACATAGTTCCCCAAATGCGCAAAGAAAGTCAGGCTAGGAAAGATTAATCTTTATAACTGTTTGGTCATATCTAAAACTAAGGGAGGAGGGAAAGAAGTTTTTTGTTTAATTTTCACTCATTTTTTTGTGTACTGTTTTTCGGCAACAATTGTCAATTATTGATAAACTGTTATATTCATAAGACGTTAAAAACATTTAAAATGATTTAAACTACTTTTGTTGTTTATTTTTTGGTTTGGAAAAAATACCAATTATGTGCCGGAAATCGATGGTTTGAGCCCCGCAAATAGTTTGATTGATGCGGCCGGTTTCTCACTCAGCAGGTCATCAAATAATTGGCACCGACTGACTTCTTCCGATCGGCTTGTATGTATGATAGAATCCGGGAATAAAATGTTCATAAATCAATGGGTTACACCAATCAGCTTTCAATTGAGAAGGGTGGCACTATAAGCAATACCATTTTTTCTTTACGTATGATAAAAATACGTAAGTAGCACAATTGTATGTATCCAACAGGATTCGTATTTGCTTGCACTTTAATAGTCAATAAACACAAACACAAACACAAGTACAATCCTCAAACATAGCGTCTTCGATTTCCTGTTTTTACATCTCAGTCTATGTCTGACCTCCCTTGTTCTCGTCCCTCCATCATGCGTTTCTTTCGTTTTGATTGAAACTGTTCTAAAACGATAGTAACATTTGCAACACTGCTAACAAAACAGCAAATGGGCGTTATCACGTTTTACAATGCAATATTGTGATATAAATAATTAATGTGGAATTTAACAGAATGGTGCTTTTTAATAAGATAGGCCGTCGTAAGAAGTACTAGGTTTGCTGCTTATACAGTTGAAAGAAATACACAGAAACGCGTGAATGACGCTATTGCATTAGTCTTACTGGATGAACACAGGCATGAACTGACCCTATCTGATCAAATAAGTATTTGTTGAAAAATTCCCGGTGTTTCATCATTATCCAATATCTCAATTAGAACACTTAAAAACATAGTGCAGCTAAATCATAAATAGAGTTCCTTGAAAGTATGAACATTCGTTGTTAACGGTACGTGATACGGGTTTATGGTTATGGCAATATAGTGTATACTCAGCAAGTTGTCTTTGGGCATAGTTCAATGATATTCTTATCTTTCTTCTTTTGCATGCCTAAGTGATTCCATACAATATATCAGCAAGATATATTAACTGTCCAATCAAAATATGCTGTTCTTTAACTTAAGATTTTTGTTCATCAAACCGGACAAGTGTGTTTTCCACACACAACATAACCGAACTCTTGCATCATAGTGCGAATGAGAGTGATTTAGTATGAGTTAATTCATTTGCTTTCTTCACACTAATTGTAAACTATACAAAGTCTAAACTAATCTTCAGTTATATCTTAATTGGTTATTGAATACGTTCCTAAGAGTCAAGTACAAACAGTTGAACAATAAAACACAAAAACATATGTATTAAAGCTTTATTATATATCATTATAAGCGATGAAATAAAATAAGGCATGTACGGGACTTGCTCATGTTAAATTTATTTTTTTACGAAATAAAGTGTGGCAAATCATGAGAAGTGTTAACACTTGTACAACGAATCCTGGATTCCTTCAGCAAACGTTGACATTTGCTCAAATGATATCCTGAAATACGCCGATTTTATTTGCGATTAAATCGGCTTTGAACGATTCGTTGTTGCGTGATTCGATTGATTAACATCATCACGTGCTGCTATAAATGTATTTATAAAAGGTCAATATATCCCTCTCATTCATATCCCCCGGTGGCCTAGTGGTTAAGGCGTCGATTTTCTTATTTGTTTTTGACTTTTTACCCGCGTGGGATTGCATATCACTAAAACCGATATTAATATTATAATTGTATTTTCATACAATTTCAACATCATGGAGTAAAATAATGATAGCATATATGATTGAAGATGCATAACCGGGAAAACTAAGTTTTGGTCCAAAGACATGAGCGGGTCCCTTTAAGTTGCGTTTTTAATTAACACGATTATTTGATTAACATATCCAAAAATTGGACTAACTCTTATGTTGATTTTTGAAATGGAATATTTTAATAGCATTTTTTTTCATTTTCAGAATAAAATTTATTTGTTAAAAATGTACAGATTAAAATAATTGAGGGAATACAACTATTTCTTCTTTCAGCAATTGTATCTTTAAATGCAAAAAAAATGGTGAACTAGTATTATTTCAAAAAATAACTTCATTAAATTTTAGAATAGAAGATGATCCAATAAAGTTTGTTTGTTCGTAGTATTTTATTATGGAAAATAGAAATGTGTCCGATATTCTGTATCCAATCAAGGTCTCACTGAAACAGAAAACAATTATACTTGTGTTTATATTTACGTTTGTCATATAAAATAATGATTTTTTTTCAAAATTACTCCTTTTTCATAAGTAAATATTTACGTTTGTCACATACAATAATGTTTTTTCTTCAAAATTACTCCTTTTTTATAAGTAAGATATACTTTCTCAAAAACGCAGTCAAGGTAATCCGTTCATGCAAACATCGAGAACGAAAATAAATTCTTGTGAAAATACCTGAAAATACAATTCAATGGGAATGAATTTGAACTTAATAATAGGAGTAACGCATTAAATCACACTTAACTAACAATAAACGTGTTACTTTTACTTTACGATATACTTATACTAATGTACTATACATTCACGACTGGTCGTATGGCCGAGACGGCCAAGGTGTTCCTATTGCTCCAGCTATATTTATTCTCTATAATTTTATAATCATTTATTTACTCGACTGTTCGGGTCCATCTACTGCAACAGTCTCATCACGTGACGTTTGTACCACATCATTCCACCAATCATAAACAGTTCCATCAAAGAGATAGCGCCAAGTCCAGCAATGGATAACCAAAAGTTGGTGTCTTTTTCACATGAGTGCTCGTCGGTTATGACTGCAAAGAAAAAAAGGGCAACTTACAAAGAGAGATATGAGATATAATATGTTTCGTAACGATAATAATTTGGCGTTAACAAAATGTTGTTCAAACAATTATTGGTGTATTCCAACTCAACAAATTCGGAAATTTAAAAATTACAAAACTTTAACTCATTTATTTTCACCCTATATCAATGATACCAATTTACTCCTGTCGTCTGTGGTGGTTTATTATTTCACATAATGATGTTTTGACACTTTTTGAAAAAAATGAACTACTGATGAAAATATAGAACAAGAATTGTGTGATTGATGTCATTATCGTGAATATGAACGAAGTTGGGCTGGTTTAACTTCGCTTAGGGAACTAGTACTCCACGCACTTTAACCAGCTTTCTGTGTTCATACCTCGATAATGACATCACGTAATTCATTTCTTTAATTGTAAAGTAACATGTCAATGAAAAAAGGAAAACAACTCTTTATATGGATTGTTTTTATATGATAATATGTAAATATCAGATACCATGAATGGTGACAGCAGAAATGGAATGTCTACCGAACAAATATAGTTTACACCGGTTTCGTCTGCGAAACGCTTAGCGCCAAGTAATTCGGATTTCAAACTACAATTTATAAGCGCCTAATGCGCTCGGACGCTTGAGAAAGCATGAACGCGAGGGTCGTTTAAAATTTATAACATGAGACATTACAAACAATTATATATTTACTAAGTGTTATAAAGACATGTGAGATATAGTAATATGTAATATGATAGCAGTTGATTCAATTTTTAAGGGACATAACTGTACACTGTTTAACTTTTTTCCCTATTTTTCAAGGCATTATGATCTACCTTTGCTATGTTCCTTTGTATTTGAAGAACCGTACTCATCCGTCCTGTTCCCGCTAATTGACACATGAACAGAGGCAAAGTGTTCAGAGATGGCGCCAGAAATGTCCCTTCTTTTTCTCTGAGCCGAAGCGCATGATGCAATCTTAAAGGGAGATGAATAGATCAGAAAAGAAAATAATATTAATTTTTGTTGAAGCAAATACGATGATAAGATATAATCACATGTTTGTTAACGTACGCCATCCATCTTTAGGATGGCAATTTGTGTTATGCCAATAAATATATCATCATTGAGATTATTTCACTGTTCAATTGATGCTGATTAACCATTACATATTTTTGCATCGACTACATTTTGGAATAATACTGTACTGATTCTGCTACTTTAATGATATGATGAATTAAGGGAGTTAATAAAACACCAATTTACTATGACAATATAGCAATTCAATAAATTGGTTTCTAAAAAAAAATTAAAAAAATATAGATGTATTCAAACTTAGCCATTTGTAACGTCAAAATAGAATATACCAGTTACACTTCTTCGTTATTGTGATGATTTAATTATCTTAATACTTTTATTTCAAATTGGAGTTACTTGAAAAGCAGGATTATGGAAGACATTGAATAAAGAGTGTTGAAAAAATGAATGATCTTACTGCTGGCTAAGTCAGATATATTTACTTATGTTATGCATGCTAACCATAAGGTTAGTATTTTAATCTTAAAGGGCGATTAAAAAAACTCCTTTAAAGGCTTGCGATAAAACAAAATGTCAGTTTACTCTACGGGAAATGTGAATAGGGTATATAAAACATTCGATTGAATAGAACTTATACTATGTCCGCTGACTTTCGTCACTGAATTGAAAGTGAGTGTGTTATATACAATTGTAATTATTAATGAATTAGTTAATCATTTATATTCCAACTGTTTGACACTTTTCCTTGCATGCGAACGAAACATTCAAACGTTTTGTCTAAAATATCCATATGAATACATGCATTGAAAACTTAAAATGCATACCGTGGGTTGGGCACACGTGGTTGGCAGGTCCCCGTCGTAACACACTTCATATTTCACTCCAAAGAAAAGGGACGGTGCATCGGCTACCTGATATCAAAGTAACCCCTACAATTACTTATGAGGATATTTGGGTACAATAAGGTATAAATTGAGATTGAGCTTTATCATATTGGTGTCAATCTAAATACGGTATATATCCTATTAACGGCACCCTGTGCCTGTTTTTTCGAGAATCCTGCACGCTCAAAAAGAACTATTTTCCCTATTCAGCATGTTTTTAAACTGCACTTGGAATTGGAGTCGAAATAATGAATTACGATCAGTTTCTGCACCGTAGTTATAAACATTACATGCTGTATAAATTAATAAAAGGATCCACAGAATACACGGCTGCAATACATCAATACCCTACTTTCGGCAATTTAATCGTGATTGTCATTATGCGCAATAGGGTATGGTTTTCCGTGTATGCATGACGTCAGCAGGTGCAAGAAAATGGCAGTAGGAATAATTTTCGTAGGAACTTTTCGGATCATAAGGAGACAAAGGTTAAGGTTAAACTTTACATTGTTTATATCACAGAAATGGTTAATAGACCCTCGAAAAGGCCCCTGACACGTCTATTTGGGCATAGGATATTTTCCGTATATACATTTACTTTTACATGTACAATTTACCAATGGACATTCCTGTAAATAGCGCGTACAGGTAGTTGTAAATTAATCAACTGTAGTATAATTATGTTTGTTTAGTGTATTTTGTGTCTACTGTTTTGTTTCTTGTCTGTTTTTTTATCAAAGTGCTTATAAACTACAGCTTACTAAAAGTTCAGCCTGCTTGGTTTGTCCCTGTATTTTCCATTGTTTTAAAAAAGTGCAATTCCTTCAACAATGTATGTTATCGAGTATTTGATATAAAGCGGAACTAATTCACCATTGTGATAGCAATGTGAAATTGCAGGCCGAGAGTAATGTGTTCTATCCCTACCAGAAGCGCAGAGCATATTCGTTTATTTTGTCATTCGTGCGTTTACTAATTCGGTTTATCATGGACCGTATATAAACACACTTTAGCAAAAAGGAAAATCATTTGTGTCGGCGTTAGGGGTGTAAATAATACCCGACCCATATTCGTCTATATAGATACATTCAATGTTCTTACAAGGTAGCTGCTGACAATAATATGAATCATGCTTTACGTGTGCTGTTTTCTCTGAGTTGCTCCCATGCCAAAGCTATCATGACTTCTCAACTTGAGATAATTTAGAACATCAAAAACAAAGGTATAATGTTAGGCGTTTTTGATCGGATTGAGATATTCGGCATTGGTAGTGCAACAATGTAGTCACGCTCATTAGCACCGTCCAAAGCGGTAGAGCATGTGGTAAACAATCAGTACGCTGATCATCGAAACTCAAAACATCTCTAATGACGATGTATTAAAACCACACGTACATGCACATACATGTACTTTACATTGTAACAATTAATTCAGGGCTTAAAACGACTTAGAATAATTTACACATAGTTTATCATCGACGCGGTGTCCTGGCGGGCCGCGGCTTACAATGATGTCTTACCTTAAAAGCGCTGAATGGGTTAGTTTCAATAACCCAGTAGTCGTCAAAAACATCGCTCAGTGCCGTGTTCAGAGTAAAATGACCAATGCTTTCAGTTACCGGTTTAAACTCTTGACACCTGAAATAATTTAACCATGGTTATATGAATCTAACATGCAAAAAAGTGTTCCTAAACTATAACTGTCTAACCTCAACTATTTAATGAATTATTAAACGAAACATAATATCTATAGCCTTTTGTTTCCAAGTTTACCCATTTGCTTTCCATGACAGATTATATCACGACAAAATAAAGCAAAACAATACGTATCAGAAATATTCACTATCGTCCGAGATCTATTTGTCTGATATATACAAATAATGTAGTGATTTAAAAAATGAAATGAAATTTTTTTGACATTAATTGAAATAATATGACCAATCTTAACAAAAGTGGAAGAGATTCTAGACGTCATAAAACAGCATCACGTTATGTGTAATATGTTGTTTGGTATGCCTTCTTCCGTTTATATTGTAGTCAAATATCGATTTTGTTGTATTTAATGTTATTTCTACTTATGAACTGCGTTAATTTCTGAAACGAAATACGGTTTTGAAATCGTAATTTTTAATGGGAGATTGTCCGAGTTACTGAGAGAGAAGTATGGCAGAGTTACTAAGAGAGAGGTTTGGCTGAGTAACTGAGAAAGAAGTTTGGCAGAGTACCTGAGAGAGAAGTTTGTCCATGTTACTGAGAGAGAAGTTTGGCAGAGTTACTGAGAGAGAAGTATGGCAGAGTTACTGAGAGAGAAGTATGGCAGAGTTACTGAGAGAGCAGTATGGCAGAGTTACTGAGAGAGAAGTTTGGCAGAGTTTCTCAGAGAGAAATTTGGCAGAGTTACTGAGAAAGAAATTTGGCAGAGTAACTGAGAGAGAAATATGTCCATGTTACTGAGAGAGAAGTTTGGCAGAGTAACTGTGAGAGAAGTATGGCAGAGTTTCTCAAAGAGAAGTTTGGCAGAGTTACTGAGAGAGAAGTATGGCAGAGTTTCTCAGAGAGAAGTTTGGCAGTGTTACTGTGAGAGAGGTATTGCAGAGTTACTGAGAAAGAAATTTGGCAGAGTAACTGAGAGAGAAATATGGCCATGTTACTGAGAGAGAAGTTTGGCAGAGTTTCTCAGAGAGAAGTTTTGTCCTTCACATCCAGTTCGAGCCAACGAGGAAATCGAGTCAAGCTAATTCGAGCCAACGGGGTACGACTACATTACAACAGCTTGGTGAAATATATGAATGTCTTACCCATCGACTATAATGAAGTTTTTAGCATTGGACGGGTTGGTTGTATCGTAAAATAGTTCATTAACTTTTATACCTCGTTCTGGAAAATAATGCAATATGGATTAAGGCAATTCATGTCAGAGCCCAATCTTTCAAAACTTCGTAAACTTATCAGGCTTAAGAACATGCAACTTATTATAACTTATTTTTATAAGCAAAATTCATACGTTAACTGAACTTTGATATACGACAAATGGTAATTCTTATCTAAAATATAATAAGGAATAAGTAGTATACAAAGTATTGAAAACAAATTTAAAAACAGTGTGTCGGTAAATCCTGTTGTAAGGGACTAATGAAGGTTTCAGAGATAATAAAATTAATAATAATAATAATAATAATAATAATAATAATAATAATAATAATAATAATAATAATAATAGTAATGATAATAATGAAAATAATAATAATAATAATAAAAGTAATGATAATAATAATAATGATGATAATAATAATAATAATAATAATAATAATAATAATAATAATAATAATAATAATAATGATAATAATAATAATAATAATAATGATAATAATAATAATAATAATAATAATAATAATAATAATAATAATAATAATAATAATAACAATAATGATAATAATAATAATAATAATAATAATAATGATAATAATAATAATAATAATAATAATAATAATAATAATAATAATAATAATAATAATAATAAAATAATAATAATAATAATGATACTAGTAATAATAATAATAATGATAATAATACTACTAAAAACCTTAAACTTAATAATGTGTCTTCACGGAAAATATTAATAACTGATAACAAGATTGGAACTTGAAGCAATTCTATTAATTGTAGTACTGTTTATTTTGGTATGAAGAGTACATCTTTCAGCTGATATACCAACAGTACCTTTGTTCGAAAGCCGAAGCTCGTGTGTTTTTTTAATTTCGATTTTAATTTCGATTTCACATCTATAAACTCTTCTTAATTTTAACTTATAACACTTTTTTCAGAAATATGGCTAATCCATATTGCAATAAATGAACTGTTTAATTCATTGTTGTGTAATCGTGTATTCTAATCATACCCATATATTCAAACCTAAAACCACTATTTCATGGAGTTAGAAATAGCAGGTATCTTCAATACTACTTCCCATAAGACCTTAAACTCAATGTTAAAGCAAATACATGTAAACTATATTTCTGATTATCTCACCGAATATTTCCCTAAGAGCCAAGTCTTCATCGATATCGCCGTCACCATCATCATCTGAAATACAAACAAAATTCTCTTTAAATAGTTGACAATACCTGGTCAACATTTGTCGAACAGTCTTAACAGTCTTAGGTAGCTTATACGGAATCAAGCTGACCCCTTAATTAGGTTTATGTATCATTTGTGTGTAATCTTAATTTTAAAATTTTAGACATTTAATAGACATTAGACTGAATCTAGTAATTATCTTAGTTACCGATGTATTACATCGCTTACGACACATGCACCTTTTGTAGTGTGTGCGCATGTTTCCAATTCGAAATTGACTGGTGTTGTATTCCAGGTAAAGAACAGTAAGATTAAAATATCAGTACTTGTAATCAGATATGAATTTAAGTAGGAAACTATAATGCGCAATTACTAAACGGTGAAACACAGATGAGACAGAAACATGAATGTTGCGTTACACAGAAACATGCCACGGTCTTACCTTCTCTATTCAACAAATTTTCATCCGTGAACCCATCACAGAAGGATGCCCTGGTCTTACCTTCTCCATTATCTTCCCGTCCGTGAACCCACCACAGAAACATGCCCGGTCTTACCTTCTCCATTCAACACCTCCTCGTCCGTAAATCCATCACAGTCGTTATCTAATAGGTCACCTGGCTTGGAGGAGAAGGATCCCGCAAATCGGGAGGAAAAGGTATGATCACTTGTTGTGTCTGTGCACTGTAAAAAGTTGAGGGGGAGAACCAATTATTAATGGAATAAGTGTATAGTTGAGTTCTTAAAAACTAGCTTTAACTCACTTATACCTCATGTTCAGCCGACCGTTCTATGACGGCAACAACATGATTAATTAATATTCGTCAAGCTACAATATAACATACTTGTATATTATATAGCTTATGCATTTACCAGCTTTTTAAGCTGCATTATGGCTCTTTGCCAATACTGCTGACCTCGGACAAAAAACCCGGCCAATATGATGTCACCTTATTAATAACACTATAATATAATATTATTATTAACCAGCTATTGCGTATTTGACGCGATACAGGGAAAATCGTGGTACCAGTACCAGACAATTGAAGACAATATATTCCAAAACTCGCCCAATATCGACCAAACTCGGCGTATACGAGTTTTCTTCTTGTTGATTGTATACAAAACTCACGAAATAAAGAATTTGAGAAATGGACCATTTTCATTGGCTGTCGAAACTTGCCTAATATGATAAATATGCTGGAAATTATTTTAAAAGAAAGCAATTTTGTTTTTCGCTTTCCGACTGTTCTGAAAATGTTTGTGTTTGTTTAATTTTATTTGGAATTACTAGCCTATTAAATTATTTAACCACTTTGTACGGTTTGATTTAACAGTTGTATTTAACCTGTTGGTGTTTGTTTTCTACTATAATGTTAGTGTACACTGAAAGAAATGGACGGCGAAGGTGAAACATTTGATGTTTTGGCATACGATTTACGAAATAAAGACGAAAGAGACATGCTTCCGTAGACTGCACAAAACTTCATTCATAACTATGTACAATGTCACTAAAGGATGCATGTCAAAATCAGCAAAGGCAAGTCTAGAAAAGCAGACACAATGAATGAATCGGCTATAAACAGGCTTCATATATATTCTGGTATTGGAAGTTTAGGTGCTGCTGCGAAAGGGAACACTATACAAATGCAATTTATATTCGGGTAAGGGTCGGTAATGTACAGCTGCGAAATGGACCAATATACAAATGGAATATATATTCATGTAATGGTCAATTATATAAACCTGCAAAATGCAACAATATACAAATGGAATCTATATTCATGTAATGGTCAATTGTATAAACCTGCCAAATGGAACAATATACAAATGGAATGTATATTCATGTAATGGTCAATTATATAAACCTGCAAAATGGAACAATATACAAATGGAATCTGTATTCATGTAATGGTCAATTATATAAACGTGCAAAATGGAACAATATACAAATGGAATCTATATTCATGTAATGGTCAGTTATATAAGCTGGGAAATGGATCAATATACAAATGGAATCTATGTTCAAGTATAGGTGGGTTATGTGCTGCTGTGAAATGGAACAATATAGAAATGAAACAATATACAATATAATCTACATTCAGGCAAGACGTAAAATAAACGCTCATGTTATATCTGTAAACAATCGGATATGCTCGGCAGTTTTTTTATTTGCAACATAAGTGATAAGCAGGACATCAGAACGATGCATACCATACCTAATACGGATTTCGCGTTTGTTTCGTTAAAATAACAGTTTAACGAAAATTATAAACTGTTTCCTACCTTGAAACTCGACCAGGCCACATTCAGTCCGATAGTCGTCAGTGTTAGTCACTTGGAAATCTGAATGTTCGTAATATTCGAACCTAGACGGATCGGTTTCGCCTGAAAATAATATATGAACACAATTCGTAAGTGTAAGTTCTCTTCGGTTTCCAAATTTTCGCGGTTCGCTTATTTTTGGGTTAGTTTTACGATATGTTATTCATTCTCAACGGCATTACTGAATCGGCTTTGCAACGGTGATTGAATATATTATTATATTTCGCTAGGTTGTCAGATTGAAACAATGTAAACACTCGTTAAACAATTAACTGTGCTTAAAAACATTCGACGACACATATTCAGTGGTACTGAACAAAAACTGCCATTTTAGTCATTCAAATCAGTCTTCTAATCCACCGAAGTTGTATCACCTAATCTTTGATTCCATGAAAACATTTTGGCAGTAGTTGACGGTCACTATTCCCTGTCACTGACACTTCCACTATTAAAGTCAGCTGTGACATTCTAATAGATCGCGTATTAAATCACACGATTGCCCCATGTAAGTCCTCATCAAAGAATTATGTTTATGACACATGGCGAATGTTTCGATCGGAATTATTACAATAAATGATCATGATTAGTTATTTCAATACCCATTATTAATTACGAAGTTAATTATCAAATACCGACAAAGAACACCGATAAAATGAATTTCCAGTTTGTATTGTCCCTTGAAGCGGCGAAACGTGTTGCGATTTGTATTAATTTCAATATAAATTTTTCAAAGTGCACTGACATCTGTTTTACCAACCAACATCCACTTTGCATTGTGTGCGATTAACGCTTTAACTTTGATCGATGTATGTCAAATTTCAGTTGAAATAGATATCAAAAATACAATCTGCATTAACTTTCAATTAGTAACACAATTATATACATCAGGCACGAACATTAAACATTATCTCTTTTGGCCTGATAAAATGACAAGCTTATTCGGACATCTGTTACCTTAATTAAAGTATGTACTGTTTTTTTATCTCCATATGTCATATATAGCATGACCCATTATAGGAAAAAATATATCTCTAATCTGGTGTTATACTTATAAATACACCGTTGGCAAAAAGACAAACTTACCCATTACTCGCGTTACTTCTGTCTTGGAGAAGCCGGTCTGTGAACTCAAAGTAGAGCCAATGAAAGAGGTTGTGATGGACCCAAGCTTGATCTTTGAAAAGAAACAACAACAACATCGATAAATTCCAAAATGACAATTCCTAATCTCAACAAACTTAAAGGTTACTTATGCATTTGTTTGGAAATTAACACCTTCGAAAAACATATGTCATAGCTTGGTCATAAGTTATATATAGCCTTTGTAGCTTATTTTAAAGCTCGTTAAAAAGCAAGACATACTTTATGTCATAGCTCGATGAAAAACCATACATTCCTAATGTACAATATCCGGCAATAAATAAATATTCACCTGAATCAAGTTGTTATATTTTCGATATAAAACAACTTACTTTGCAAAATCCTATCGGAAAGTTTGTTTAAATGGATATTAAGAAAGAAATAAGTCACATGGCGTGCATGTTAAATTATTTAATGAAATCTGATTGTGACAAAAAACAACAACAAAACCCCCAACATGATACCTTTTTAAAATCGCATTTTCTTATGCGTACGTTTGAAAACATGTTTGCTCAGTATTCTTAAGAAATAGTTTTTTTAAAAGCATAACAGTACTTGCCTTATGAATGAAAACTTGATAAATTGTACACTAGAAGCGTTCTTACTCGTTGGAATACTGACATTATGATTAGATCAACATGCTCTAAAATCAAATCAGATTTATATTTTTTATTCCCCACCGAATAAAATGTTTTGGGAGAGGGATATATTTGGGATAATTTCTGGTGTTGCCCGTCCGACCGTCATTCTGCCCATACATCTTTCTGTCCATACGTCCATCCAGGTGCACGTACGGGTGCTTCGGGGGTAGGTTCATTAGGTTAAGGTGGTTATTTGGGAATTCGGAGAGGGATCGGTTGAATTATGTTCAAACTTGGGTAGAAGTGGGTGACATGTGGTGAAGAACTAGGTCAATAAGTCAAGTCTAAGAAAAGCCTTGGAACAAAGTAGATGCATTTTATTTTGTCCAATATTGTCCAATATAATGTTACACTTGATAAAATATAACCGAATTTTGAAAGTGGGTAACACATGGTCAAAACCAAGATCAAATCTTAAAAAACAATTTGGGAACATAAACTGGGCAATATTCCAGGTCCTATACTTATGAAACTAAGTCAAAATCTATGAATTGATAAAATCACTCACAATTTTAAAACTGGGTCATATGAGGTCAGACACTAGGTCATTAGGTCAAATATTTAAAAATCATTGCCGGAGACAAATTCTTGTATTGATTTGTTAGACCTTTTCAAACTGTTGTAAGATTGCTCCCCTTGATAGAATTGAAATCGTATGGCGTAAAAAGCTAGAAAAAATAGGTCAAATCTTAGAGAAATCTTGGGAACAATATATCCGCTCCATTTTTCATGTATAGTCTTAAACTAGGTCACATGGGGAAAAATATGTCAATAGGTCAAACCTTAGAAAGACTGAGCAAGCCAATGTAATTGAACAATACTATCACCGGAATAGTTAAGGTCCCGGTTCTAAACAATGAAATCGAGATTCGAGCTGTTTCGAAAAGGATGAAAAAATGCTATTTTGGCTTGAAGCCCGGGTTAAACGGTTTCTGAGATAATACGTTTATGATTCATATGTTGCCTATCTTTATTGTTTGGTAATTGTTGTGTGTCTCTCGTTGCCATTATAATATTGTAAATTACTACGATTGTCCCTGTAGTTCAAATTTGTAGTTATTGCTTCAAACAAAGCAATAGCAAAATAACGTTTATTATTTCTACCTTTATATCATCCATGTCGCCTTTGTGAGAGACGAAAATAAGATCGTATTTCTTTCCTTCCATCGCGTAGAAATGTTGTCTAGAGGACCACTGTTCAAGTGAGGGAAGACCAAAGCCCGCTCGACCATTACCAGCTTGTGTGGATTGAGCTGAAGCACAAATGTGGCATACAGTAAAACAGCATATTTCACGAGTAATCATTTGATTATAACTATGAGTATACCTCAATCACATTATAAATGCAACATTTCCCATACGGTATTGGTAAATATCAATACTGTAAAAAAACTGCTCTCCATTTTAACAATCGGAAGGTGTTTTATTTTCAAAAAAACACACTATGAAATGATATGGACATGTACGAAGGTTATAAAAGTGTTTGTGCATAAGTGTTATTTATTATTTTGCATCGCTGATGTTATCTTCCATTCGCTTGCATAAACGTTTGTAAAGTTAACGAAGAAGATTTACATTATCTCGCTCAAGGAGGAGGCAGTACAAATAATAAGTGTGTGGTTCAACGGGGATATTCACTATTTAGTGAATGGTCCATTAACACATAAACATGTAGGCAACTTATTTATCTTGTAATTTTGAAAATAAACATATCGTGTAGATCAGTTAATACTTAAAATAAGTTTATAAATATAATTAATAAAAGGATATTAAAATTCAGACAAAAACATATTTTAGCATCATAAAATGATGTTTTAAATGAAACATTCAAGTAAATTATTGCCAACTATTCGCAAAAGCAATTTCTGACAATAATTGGTTAACTCTATGATTTTGTTAAAGAGGAGCCTAAAAAGCTAATTGGACAAAATCTGGTCAATAATTTCAATATACCATTATATCGCTTTCATGTGCAAACCTAATGGTTATTCTCAGGTTTTTAACTGACTGTTGGCCAATAATATTGAAGTTGGAGACGCTTGTTTATTTTCCTTCAAACATGTAGTTTGATTTTGTCAGCTAGTATATCATGTTATAATGTAATTTAAAGCCGTAATGCATATATTAAAAGATTGGTGCCTCAAAAAATCCAAATCTTCAAATGTCCACTCGATTATCGAACACAAATCCGGATCTAAGAGCAGTATTGGTAATCCTATAATACTCAATGTAATGAACTGTACGTGATGTTCTCCTTCCAAAATGGCATTATACATACTTTTAGGAGTTGTGTTAAAAATAATGGCCAAATCCGATGCGATTCAAATGATTCAAAAAGCAATTATTAGATATGTTTAAATTTCTTCATCATAACCCCTAAAAAAACAATAATAATATAGAAATGTAAATGTGTTCCAAAACTTACTTGGAACAATTCCGTGAACATGTATTGGGTTGGCTGAGATTATTTCAAGCGCATCCGATGCACCGTTCAAATCTCCCTCTACAAACACCGGTGCACCTTCTGCTCGTGTCACTGTTGCACCTATGATAAAACAATACATTTGAGCCTCTTAAATGCAACGGACTTGCTGGGTTATGAAAGGTAGCCACATATATTGTTCGATTTACTTTTGCGCTGGTAATAATGCAATAGATCTTGCAAGAGCACTACATGAAGCCGCTTACATTGCTAGTGTCACATTTGAGCCTCTTATAAAACAATTCATTGTGCAGGGTCATGAACAGCAGTAAAATACTTTGTGATAATACCTTATATGTGTCCGTCTGTTATCTGAATATATCGTATCTTACCTGGATTTTCAATGGTGTATCCTTGGTCATTTACGGGATCATCAAACTCGTACTCGAACATGTAGCTGCTGGGAAATGGTAGAACAAACCGCTTAGCAGCTGTGTGTTTTGGTAAGAACTGAAATTAATTTTAATAATGATAGTAAGTTTTTACTTTATAAATATAAAAAAACCTATGGTTGAAATGGGGACCCCATATAAAGTATCATTTCAAGCTAGTATAATCAGATTCCTTTGATCTTGAGTGCATACCAGGTAAAGAGTTCCGGTCATGTAGTCGGTGATTCAGAATTCAATGCTCCACGGAAAAAAAGACAATAAGGCGTAATATGATAATATTGCAATGAATAACACTGTGTGAATTCAGCTGTAGTATTTTAGAATAGTACGATCGATTATTAAATATATAAATAATTAGGAGCTATTTGACGCCAGTTTTAGTTGTTGTATAACTGCTCAATATAAACAACTATCCACTCGTGTTTGGAGATATAAGTAGACAATTCAATTTCGTCATGTTTTATCAAATATGTCTGTTGTTTAAGATGCAAGAAAATTATTAATCATGTTATTCCCATTCAAGCGGAAGAAAACAAAGTAGCTTATGGCGATATTTACTCATGGTGAATTGAAAGTTTGTAAGAATCATGTTGAGGGTCAAACATACATTTAATCCATTGTATATATTACATATAACCGATTGTATACAGCGCTATAATTGTTGACAACTCTTTTACACAAGTATGATGTCGATAACCTTTCTTAAATAACATGTTCAGGAATGTTTAGATATGTATTCTGCTTGTCAGGGGAGATCACTGTGTAGGAGATTGGATAAACACTCGAGAACGGAATACGATTACTACTTAATTAGACCTAATAAATATCTGAGGCCTGAAAATAGAAAGGTAGAGAAGAGACACGGTTTGATTCTTTTAAATCTAGTCAAAACATCAACGCAAGTCAAAATTGCTTACCATGATATTTACGGTATATTGTTATTAATACGAAACCATAGCGTTGACCCTAACCTTTAGCCTAAAATACTAAACCTGTATTAATTTCAATCAACACAAATTGATGTCATGGTCAACAACAACTTCAAAATGGAAAATTGGATGATTTTATTATAATGAGTAGGAAAAATACCTCTATGACCAAGGATATTTGGCAGGTAGAGTGTAGTTGCACTTAACATAGGCATTTTAGGCCTTACCTGTAATCCTACAGAATTGACCGGTGAAGCGACGGTAAAATCACTTTCCATGAAGACACCGAAGGGTTCTGAAGTAACAACAGCATATGTCAATGGTAGTGGGGATACTTATATACTACAAGTGCTTGTAATTGTTATGGAAGAATAAATGAGTTGCATTAATTCCAAACGTATTGGTCAGTATGTTGGCAATAAATTGTCATATTGGTTAAAATGACTTAAATAATCCCAATTGATGTGATTATAAGGAATATCCCACCCTTTGTCCTCATTTATATACATAGCGCTATGGCAACCTGAGGTCATCATGGGAATAAATACTTTGGCTTTAACAGGGAATATAAATCCTGTCTGGTCGAAATAACTATAATTCATTGGAATTTAACACGGTATTATCCAGGTGTAGTCCCCTTATCGATATTAATAATGCGGCTTTGACAAAAGAAATATTTCAAATATGGTCCTAATTGTTATGATTTTGTGGCTTTAACAAGGGAAATAATTTATGTCTTTTCCTCAAGTATATATATTACATGACTTTAAGAAGAGTAAAAGTTCAAATTTGATCATCATTTATAAGAATAATGTGACTTTGATTAGAGTAATATTTCACGTGGTCTTCATTGATATGAATTAATTGGCCTTGACAAGAGTAATATTGCAAACGTTGTCCTCATTGGCATGAATTTTCTGGCTTTGACAAGATTAATAATTCACATTGTTCCTGTCCTCATTAATATGAATTATGAGGCGTTGACTAGAGTAACAATTCTAGTGTGGACATCATTGATATGAATTATATGGCTTTGACAAGAGTAATAATACGCATATAGTTTACATTGATATGATTTTGAGTTTTTAACAAGAGTTAAAAATTCACGTGTAGTCGAAATAATAGACCTCATTGGTAAGCATAATTGAAAATTGTCGGGTGAGCTTACTTATTCGTGTGCACTTTATATGTATGTAATTTATTTATATAAGAAGAGAAAGAGCTCACGTGAGGATGCCATTGATATAAACTATATAACCTAGAATAGGACTAAAACTCATGTTCGGATTACATTGGTCAGAATTAAGGGCTTTGACAAGAGTACTAAATCTCGTGTGGTCCGTGGCAGGGGTAGTAACTCGATTTTGGTCCTCGTTGATATAATAATATCAATAATTCACCTGTAATTCAAACCCGGGGTTTGCATTCTTTCTCTGATTGAAAATATAATATAGAAAATTCAGGCATTTTGTCGGTATTTTAACATTTATACGGGCCCTGGTCACCGTTTCAATAACGATTGCATGGCTTAAGATCGTAAATTCTTAGGCTTATCACTGCAATAATACAATCACATGAATATTTTGCGGATATATTCTGCCCGTATTATTAAGGGTGACTCCGAGCATCCTTAAGCAGCGTAACGTTTTCGATTAAGTATCGTATTAAAACGGGACCCTGACCCCATTTACAAAATTATGGGAAACCACACTGGTGCTACACAAGATAGTATTTCTTGTTTATATACTTATTTGTGACGATTCATATTGACCCAGTTGCGGGAAGAACCTGAACATTTGATATGGTTTAGCTATACCCCTGCGAAAAAAAGAAGACACGGTTTCGCAACGACCCCTGAGAAATGAAGAAGACATGGTTTTACCACGTCTTCTGAGAAAGTACGAAGCTATGGTTTCACCACGCCTCCTGAAAAAATTCGAAGACATGGTTTCACCACGCCCCTCCCTCCTCTGCTATCAGACTTACTGTCTCCTTCTAGTATGATTTCACCAATGGTTGATCCTCCTTTCATCATTAAAACCTGGTATTCGTCTAAAGAAACGGTATCGGTTGGACCGCTAGCAGGAGCACCATCAATGGTCTGTCAGAAGGGATGGAAACATATTATCACATTAGTTACTGGGGCTAATGATAAATTCTATCACGTTTATTACTTTAAATAATAGCATTTTTGACATTGTATAATTGTTTTTACATTAAATAGTAGCATATCTTACTGCTGCCAGTGTTTAATAGCTCATATAAATACATTTGCTACTTTATATATCAGCGTGTTTTACTGTGGCAAATGTTATCTATTTGACAGAAGTACATGTGCTACTTAAAATGTCAATGTGTTTTACTGTGGCTAGTGTTAAATAGTTGACATAAGTACATTTGTTACTTTATACAGTAGCCGTTTTCACTGTGGCTATTGTTAGGTAGTTGACATAAGTACATTTGTTTCTCTAAATAGCGGCTTTTTTACTGTTGCTAGTGTTAACAAGTTGACCTCTGTAAATGTGTTACTTTAAATAGTAGCGTATTTTACTCTGGCAAGTGGTAAGTAGTTTACATAAGTACAATTGTTTCTTTAAATAGTAACGTATTTTACTCTTGCTAGTGTTAACTAGTTAACATAAGTTCATTCGCTACTTTATACAGTAGCGTATTTCACTGTGGCTATTGTTAGGTAGTTGACATAAGTACATTTGTTTCTCTAAATAGTGGCTTTTTTACTGTGGCTAGTGTTAACTAGTTGACCTCTGTAAATATTTAACTTTAAATAGTAGCATATTCTACTGTGGCTTGTGTTAAGTAGTTGACATAAGTACATTTGTTACTTTAAATAGTAGCGTTTTTTTTACTGTAGCCAGTTTTTAGTAGTTATTATGATAACATTTACTTTAAATAGTTGCGTACGTTATACCGTTGCAGGTGTTAATTAGTTCATATTATAACATTTGCTACTTTAAATAGTAACGTATTGTACTGTGTCTTGTGAAAATTTATAGTAAAACACATTCATAAACATAATAATGTTAGGCACTAGAAGGACAGTGCAACAATTTTCTAGCGTAAACTTGATAACATATATCAAAATCTTCATTCCAGTATTGAAATATTCAAACATAGTCATGAAATAAAATATCTGTCGTGTATGTTATTGTCTTCATGAATTAATGTGTATATATAAGTTGTTCTTTTAAAGATGCACAATATAGGGTGATGTAAAAAAAATATTTTAATGTAATGTCATGTTTAATTGTCATTAATGATTAAAAACATATAATTTAGGAACATATTAAAAATATTATGTTTTTAATGTAGCTGCGTGGTCATAAATTCTTCACTTAAAACAGCACCAACAATCGCTAAATTGTTTTTTATCTGAACCTTTAGCAAATGCATTTTTTTATTTTTAAACACAATAATGCATGAAAATGAAAAAAAATATTCATCAACTTATATTGTGCGCCTTTAATATGAAATGTATTTCGTGTGTTGTAATAGTGAAGTCATAACCAATTTAATATACCTTAATATACCTTAAACATCTCAAATGTATAGCCGTAGGGTCATAAACAAATATTGATTTAAATACCAGAACAATTTCAAGTCATTGAGACAAGCAACAAATTTGTCTATAGTCATCGGCTTTTTTGCTCCGTTTTCACTAGCGGTTCATGAGATTGGGCGCTACCAGTTCCTCCACATTCACAGAGTTTAGAGGGCCTTCCACGATTGTGTAGAAAAACCGTCCACGGTCATATCCTTTGTTAAAAGTTGAAAATTTGCTATAAAACAATTGTTGAATTAATCGTGATTGGGTTTACTCTACGTGTGCATATTGTCATCTGCAAAATGAACTCGAATTTGTTACGTCGAGAGTTCTAGACGAGAGCACAATGAGCTGTTTAAGTTTAAGCTGAGGTTGAACGTTATCTCACCTCCGTACTGACTGTATACTCATTGTAGTTTATAGTGATTGCTGTTGTGTCCTCAAACGCTACAAGTCCAAATTGTGCCTGTTGAGCTGTAAGATAAAAGGAATCAAAATATGCAAATACACTTATCAAAACGAATTATTGATCAACTATTGAATTGGTGAAAAATTAATATCGAAAAAGTAAATTTTGATAAAAACATACTCAGAAGGTTGCTAATATATATTTTGTAATGAATCAAGCATATTATAATACACACGTTTTATATGATTCTGAAACAATATATGTTTGACAACAGGGCTCTGTATTTTTCAATGTATTATTTGCCTAAAATCACAAAAAAGTAATACTTTTGACATTATTACTACCTGAAATAAGAAAAATGATATCGTGAAATGGTTAAATCCAGAAATAGTGAATTCATGAATAAATTGATATATATGTTTGAAAGTAAAAACCACTAACCTGTGAATTCATGACGTCAAAATCTTAAATTAATGAAATGGCGAATTGATCGAATTCAAATCATGATATTGAGAATTAATTGAAATGAAATATTGAAATCGTGATTTATTTATGAATCTAAAATATTGAACTGAGAACATTGCATATTCTTGATATCGTGAAACCAGTAGCTACAATTACAAACTTTTCGTAAGGCTTCACTTTGTTCATGGTTAGTTGACGCTGGTTCTAGTAAATTAAACGTGTACCGTTTGAGTTGTGTAAACTGTAGACATATGTTGAACCAGTGGCCAAGGTTGCGATTGCATCGTCTGGTAGGACTACCCGACCTGCATCCAGAGTGGTCCCAGGTCGTCTATGGATAACCTTTATTAAAACAATGTAAACAACTAAAGGCTGATACAGAGGTTCTATATAGTTTTGCTGAACGGTAGAATTTAAAGTCTATATCACGTTAAAGGTTATCATCACTATATAAACACCTCTACGCAAGTCTTTAATCATTATATCACTTAAGTAATTATATTGAAGTAAAATCTGCCCACGTCTATGAATAATTCTAACGTGTTTGCAAGCTTTATGAAGTTCTGGCCTTCGATTAATCAATTTCGTGCAAGCTATATAAGATAAAGTATTGTGTATGCACTGTGAAGATTATAAGTATCTTCCATGGAGAGAGTGTAAGATAGGTTCATTCCGACCCGAGCGTAGGGTGTTTAGCGGAAACGAGGTTTACCGAGTCGGGATGAACCTATCTTACACGAGCGGCTTTGGTAGATGCTTTTTCTCCCACCTCAGTTAATCAAAATTAGGTAAAAATGATTTTTTTGCTGGAACTCTTTTGTGCTTAGTGAAATTAATTGCGTATGGATATGCGATAATTCGTGGTTGTCATGGAAATACGTGCAGTTATTCAGATTATGTTAATAGTCAAATCTGTATATAAATAGTTCTAAGGAGAGTGAAGCAATATTTTAAAGGTGCGTGAAAACTGTTTTATGGTGACATTTGAAGCGAGAAATAAATAATTAGCGTTCTAAATATTGCCACAAGACAAGGAGTCCATGATGCTACAGACGACAGTCTTCAACAAGGGAGGTAATTACAATGTAGTAACCATTAAAAAGGAGTTCCATACGGGCATTTTTCTTCGCTTGTGGGCAAGATAACAATTTCTAGCATGGTTAAATTATTGGATCTACTTATCTGAGGTGGGAGAAATGTGTGTCTCTTGTGAAGAGGCTCTTTGGCCTGATATTGTGTCTTCTGTTTAGTGTATGTTTTTTAGTGAAGTTGTATTTCTCTCATTTAGTACCTCTCAAGCACTGATAAGTGTGTCTTTATAGAGTATATCGGTCTAAATTAAGGTAAAATGTTTTGTACGTTTTAGTTTTCATTTCTATGTTGTGTATGCATTGGCTAATGACGTTATTTGTCTCTATTTCGGTATTTGTTTAAACGGATACGCGTTTACACATCGAACTCGACGTGATGCAGGACGTCAGATAAGCGTCATGTCACAATATCCACTTTATATCTCAGGAACAAGCCCAGGAGTCAAAATTCAAATATATATCCTTTTAATGGCACACTTTAAACACATGCTAACGTACCACTAGTGGGAATACAACCATTAACTTCATCGATAAAAAGCGGGGGTTTTATTCCATTTTACCACTTTTATCTTTACGAAAAGCAAAGCGTAAAACATCACAACACGAACACGGACAAGCAAAAGTAATGGGTTTTATCCTCTGTATTTTACTAGCATACCTTAACACCTATGCGGTCATGAAATGAAGTCACTTTGATCCCGCCACCTGAAGTGACCCATTCGGTTAATGTTGCACTAGACGCATCGGCATAGGCCTTCGGTATGGATATTTCAACCTAAAATAGTCATCTTTTTTATATAAATATATATATTCAAATGAATTTAGCGATATCTGTACAGTACATTAAAACTTTGAAGTAATGAATATGATATTTATAATATTTGCCTGTATAATGCATCGTTATCGAGCATGACCTTACAAAAAGATGTTGCAAATAATAAATGCAAAGTTTGAAAGATTGAAAACAGTGTTAAAATGGACTGGTTAAAAAACTATCAATCATTAACTTCCTGGTGTTCTTGCTTGATTTGTTATTTCAGTCACAGTTTTATGAATATTCCATAACATATTTATTGTCGTTTCATATGAATTCATATCTATGTCGGTGTATATGAAACACTCTAAACAAAACTTGTAATTAAAATAATATAACAATGATCAAAGAAATTCTACACACAATATTGACTGACTTAAGACAAAAAACAAAAAAATGGTTTTAGAACTTGGTATTAAGATAAATAAATAAATGTCTGTTAAACTTTGAAAGTGTAATGTACTTTGAAACTTTGAAACATGTCACAACATGGGCGTTACCATTTACAGGCACATTAGTCTATGACTTCATTTGTCGAGGTTAGTGTACAGCCTACATGTGGCTGTCTTGGTACAGTTATCATGCTCATTTCATTAATTAGCGAGTGACTCACACTCAGTCATGACATGAAGACATGCAACTTTGTTGGGGTTTTTTAAATGGAGGTTGCATGCATTTAAGATATTAGAGTTTTGGTAAGAATATTCAGAATTTATAGAATAATTAGGATCTTACCGCATCATCCCTCTTCACCTTTGCGTAACAGGTAAATTCCGACGTAGGCAATTGCCCTTCGACCTTGACCTCAGTGCCCAGTCCTGGAGTGAATATTTGTAGCAGAAGTTCTGCATCTTCCTCAAAGTCCTTTGAGATTGCTGTGTGAAAAATGTATCCCCAATTGTCAGGTCCTGAAAAAGCGAACCAAACACATGGAAATCATGGAATGAAACGGTTGAAATGGTTTTCATGAAATAGTCCAATACCTTAGTGAGCTAACTGTCTTTTCTACACTGATTATTTAAAGATAAAAGCTTTACCTTAAACTGTTGTCACTTACCAAAACTTTCAGCGCCTTTGTTAAGGATTAGCCTAAGCTTAATGTCTTGGCCAATGTAAACATTATTCGTTGGCACGTAGCTTCCATCTGCTTCAACGACCTACGCAAAACAAAGAAGGTTACTTATATTTCATGTTTATCTTTCGTGTCAAATGATAAGGTTCATATATCGTACTGCACAAAACAGCATTTCGTCACCACGACCACAGGTCTTTGCAATGAAACCGTAAGTAAAAATATAAGTCCTTAAGAAGCAAAGTTGAGAATCGGTATTCCCTGCCTAATAATAGCATGCACTGCATAAGTCTAATTCATAACTCTCATGCAAGCAAGTGAAGTATTAAAACGGAAATAATTATGAATATACATATATAGTTATAAATTCAAACGAAAATAAATTTGAATGTATATAAATATATTATTTTAAACGAGGTTGAACATGTCAATTATCTTCATATTAACTCATATCAATTAATATCACAGGATTATGCGTTCATCTGGCAATACAAAGTCATACATTGTACATAGTATACCTATAAAATTCATTCACCTGAAAGCTGACCCCGAGGGGGTTAGCTCGATGGAGCAGGTTAGACTTCACAGCCCTGTAACATTAACCGGATTCATTATGGATTGAGCACGGGCCTAGAGAACGAATGGTCCGAAGTTTAAGTATAACTTCAGACTAACACAACACTTTTTCTAAATTCTGATCATTCGTGTTCTTTTTACAGAAAAAAAATTGTGAAACGTTTAAGAACCAACATAAACAGCATGTACCCATTCTTCCTGATTTTTTTTTTAAATTGTGTAGGCGCAGTTTCTCGGACGATCTTAAGTAGACAAATTACTCCTGTAAAATACTATATTATTATATGAATTATATAATTATATTCTTTTAAATATTGTTCAGACTAAAATGAGAAATTTTATTTAAGAGCATCATGTTTTACTATTGTTTTCATATTTAGTTGTATTTGGCCGATAAAGAAAACAACTTACGTGGTCTGGAACTTTGCGGATGACACTCCATTTGCTATAAGAGAATTCGTATCACATTTCAATGTGTAATATTGTATAGTCCCTTCGGCTCGAAACAGAAACATGTACTCGCTACCCTGTAATAATGAGAGGTGTATTTAGTAATTGTCAAATCATGTCAAAGGTGTATGTGGAGGATCCAGAGGTCTGTAACCGCGCTTGTTTGCGAGAAGTTGTTCTGTAGACCGGGGCTATGTTTGTTTCGCGAAGAGTGTACTAGGTGTATGTGGAGGATCCAGAGGACTGTAACCGCGCTTGTTTGCGAGAAGTTGTTCTGTAGACCGGGGTTATGTTTGTTTCGCGAAGAGTGTACTGGGTGTATGTTGAGTGTATGGTCAGCGGTCGCCCGTTCCCGGAAAAAGTTGCGCTGCAGATCGGGCAATGTTTTTGTACTGCAGATTGTACTAGTTGTTTGCGGAGTGTCCGTATACTTGCGGTCGTCCATGTTTAGGAAATGTTACTCTGAAGACCAGTGTTATGTTTATGTACTGAAGAGTTTACTTTGCGTAGGTGAAGTTTCTGTGGACCTGTGGTAGTCCTTGCTTTTGAAAGTTTGCTCTGAAAAACGTGGATAAGTTAATGTACTGTATAGTGTTCTAGGTGTATGCGGAGTGTCTGGAAACCTGCGGTCGCCCTAGATCTTGAAATGTGCTCTGCAAACCGTGGTTATGTTTCTGTACTGTAGAGTGTAATAGCTGTATGCGGAGTGTCCGGAGGTCTGCAATCGCCCTTGTTCATGAAAAGGTTTTCCTGAAGACAGAGAAGTGATGATGTCTATGTACTGTAAAGTGTACTAGGTGTATAGGGAGTGTCCGGAGGTCAGCAAACGCCCTTTTTCGTGAAAAGTTGTCCTGAAGACAGGGATTATGTTTATGTACTGTATAGTGTACTAGGTGTACGGGGAGTGTCCGGAGGTCTGCAATCGCCCATATTCGTGAAGTGTTGTCCTGAAGACCTGGATTATGTTTATGTACTGTAGAGTGTATAAGGTGTATGCGGAGTGTCTGGAGACCTGCGGTCGCTCAGATGACAGAAGGTTGCTCTGTAGACCACGGTTATGTTTTAGTACTGTAAAATGGACAATGTTTATTCGGACTGTCCGTAGACCTGCGGTCGCCCTTATTCGTAAAAGGTTTTATGTTTATGTACTATTGAGTGTACTAGGTTTCTGCAGAGTGTCTGTAGGCCTGTGGTTGCCCTAGTTCGTAAAAAGTGTCTTTTAAGGACGGGGTTATGCTTATGTACTGTAGAGTGTACTAGGTGCATGTGGAGTGTCTGGAGAGCCGCGGACGCCCTAGATGGCAGAAGATTGCTCTGTAATCCATGGTTATGATTCTTTATTGTATAATGTACAAGGTTTATGCGGAGTGTTCGTAGGCATGCGGTCGCCCTATTTCGTAAAAGGTTGCTCTGAAGACCGGAATTCTTTTTAGGTACTGTAGAGTGTACTAGGTTTTTGCGGAGTGTCTGGAGACCTGCGATCACCCTTGCTCATAAGAAGTTGCTCCGAAGATAGGGATTATGTTTGTATACTGTAGAATGTATGAGATGTATGCGGAGTGTCCGGAGGTCTGCAATCATCTTTGTTTGTGAACAGTTGCTCTGAATACCGGTGTTATATTAATGTACTGTTTAGTGTTATAGGTGTATGCGGAATGTCTGGAGACCTGCGATGCCCTAGATCGTAAAAGGTTGCTCTGAAGAACGGGGTTATGTTTTGCTGTAGAGTGTCCTAGGTTTATGTGGAGTGTCTGGAGACCTGCTTCCGCACAAGTTCGTGAAAAGTTGCTCTTTATACCGGGGTTATGATTCTGAACTGGAATGTACAAAAGGTGTATGCAGAGAGTCTGGAAGTCCGGGGTCGCCCTTGTTTGTGAAAAGGTGAATACTAGGGTTATGATTGTGCCGTGTAAAGTGTACCAGGTGTTTTAATCAAGATAGTGCAGTAGACATAATATCATAAACACGTACTATTTCGTGATACATGCATGTTTAGAATTTGTTTAGATTTTGGAAATGAAAACGGATGTTTCTTTGTTTTGTTTTTTCTTTAAAGGGGCTAGACACTAAATGGTCGAAAAATCGGCAAATACAGTATTTCCTCATAACAAACATAGAAACCAGTCAATGCGAGCTACTTCATCTGTGTTTTCTTGTTTAAAATAGCATATAACAATGGTTTCTCTAATTAAATCATATATGTTTACGAGTACAGATAAATATACCGACGTATTTTTTTAAACTTACTGGTATTTACCTGGTAGAGAACCCTAGTAAATTTCGTATTGAAAAAAAATGCGCAAACACTGCAAAAGATGTATGTGTCGTAAGCGATGTGATACATCAGTAAGTTAAATTCAATGCTGTGTACTCAACGATGTCAGTTTTATGAGAGCATTACATCAAAAACGTTCTTAATGGAAGAAAAAAAAATAACTGTTTTAAGATTTAAAGTTGAGAAGTATAGTTTACAATTTAAAATTATTTTCATAATAATGCAATGCAAATTGAAAAAAAAAAGTTTAAGAGACACTTGTTGTATATGAGTGAACAGGAAAGTTATTAAATTCAGTATAATATTATAGTTTATTTCACAATTTTGCAGTCAGCATTTCTGAAATGACGTCAATTGAAATCGTGATCCTGATGTAAGACCAGGAAATAAAAGCGGGTGAACATTTTTGAACAGCGAATATATATTTATTTCACTTTTTAAAATGATGAAAATACCATTTTTATTTTGCTAATAAATCACTGTTTTATTGTATTATAATACATATATACATAAAACACATGAACAAGTTATAAAATACTTTCAGGGAACACTGGAATAAATTAACTGTAAGCTCACCGTATTTGTGAAGCCGCACGTTGTGTCTGCCAACACAATGTCAGTGCTTACTTCAAAAATGCCATTGACATGAGAAGTGGCCTCACATGCAGGGTTATCTGAATAAATGTCAAAATACATGTGAGTGAAATAAATATATGCCCTCCCGCGAGCCAGAGTTAAATACGACATTCCAGATCAAAAATAATGAAGTGATAAAACCCTGTATTGTATACATTACTGTTTTAATCAATAAATTAAACATATCTAATTCTGAAGCAAGTCAACATTCCAAATAATGGCATATACGCTTAGAGTCGTAATAAAACAATGAATGTGTATTCCACTGATTCCTTCGATCACGTATACCCGGAAAGTCGTGGAGTCACAGCTGTTTTATCATAACTACTCATATAACAAAATGACCGATAGAGAACTTAGTCACTGATTTCTTTCATTACGTATACCCGGAACGCTATGACGTTGTCAATGAAAGTTTTTCACATGTAGCAGCATTATCATCATCGAAGTAAGTCATTAATTTCATTTATTACGTATGCCCGAAGCGTGAAATTCCTAATGGTTGTGCATTTATGACGCATATAACAACATAACTATCTATCCGGAACTAGGTTACCGTTTCAGTTAGCTATGCATACGTAGAAGGTCATGACGTCATCAAGAAATACGCCAATGTGACTCAATGAATAAATTAACTTCTTTAAAAATAAAGATGTATATCTTAATCTACCCGATAATAGGTTACAGTTTCCATCAGTCACTATTCCCAAAGAACCTTGACGTCATCACCGCAAGTTAACTGTAACATATATAACAACATGACCAACCCGGAACTGGAACATCATTTGCACCAGTCGTGTATGCCCGAAGAGCCGTTACGAGAGTATCGCCTTGTCTGTTCAACCGAAGTGCGAGTCGAAAAAGCCCTGATGCTGATTCATGGCATGTGTACGACACTGCAAAAATAAAACAAAATAAAAATCAGTTAGTAATTCAAAATACCGGTTGTGTGTGCATGACACTATTAGGATTTTGCAAATATTCAGTAAATATTTTGGTTCATACATATGAAATCGCATGAATCGCATGAACATGTAGTCACTTGTTTGTGACATTAAATCGTAAGTTTTAGATATTTGTGTTTGATATAAAGAAGGGCTGACAAGAAGAGTATGTTTATGTATGTGTATTATAGCTTATGGCTTCATCTTAAGCTTTGCTTAGAAGCAGTAACAATAAGATTCTCTATAAATATGACCACATCTTGACGGTAGTTTAAATCAATTTTCAAAGCTTTGCTTAGAAGCAGTAATAAACAGATGCCTTGAATGCAGTGCTCGAGTCTACCCTGAAAGCTGACTCGATAGTAGTTTAAATTAGTTAACAGCTTTGCTCACAATCCGTAACAAAATTATATCTACTGGTCGCATGGCTGAAATTTAACGGCACAGTACACCCGACTGATATACGCCCAAATGGAATGAGACATATCTTGTCTTATCGTTTCACTGGTGTTTAATGATATTAATGGAAGGTACATCTTATCGCGTCGGTTCGCTGCGCACGACTTGTTATGCATTATAATAATAAACGAATTAACATGTATCTGTATTCAAACGAAAGGTTTAAAAGTGGTTTTGAAAATATTCATATATCCCTTATCGCTTTCACTCATCAATAGAGCTGTCTTTTTGTAATGATAAGGGTACACTTCGATTTAAAATTATATTTAGTTATTTCAATTAAATTTGAGTATAAATATTTCCCTTCGTTTAGTAAAAATATAATAAACGGACAACAATGAATGTGAAAGCTCAAACACTAAGATATGGCTTATTTAACGTTAAAATACAACTAATAATAAACAAACATGAAAGGTAAGACTTGTTAAAATGCTAGACCACACTAGTATGATAATGAACAGAACAGTGGAAATATTTTAGTAAAGAACTGATTCTACATGGTCACGAAGGGAGATAAATTTTAACATTTATACAAACCATTTACACAGTCTATAAATGTTCTTGCAATTTGTTTTCAGTGCATTTATTAAAAACTCATACTCCGCTTCTTTAAATGAAGCAATGCCCGTTTTATCCCATAATTTACTTGATACTTCGTCTTATGCTGAATGACATTAACACCTGTGATGTGATCAAAATAGTGTTGAAACAATCAAAACAGCCTACTACTGTTGTGTTTGCTTAAAGGCCTTATAAGTAAGGCGTCGGGGGCTTGGATTCGCACCGCAAACAATATTTTTTTTGATACAGTAATAGAAAATATTCTGCAAATTTAAATATCATGGAGTTAAAAGATAATAAATCAAGTGCGTTTCAGAGGCATATTGTTGATGGTTGCCTTCCTGCTATTTCATTGGCTTAAAATGTTGTTTGTATTCTGAAATAGCTAATGGTTCAAGTGCAATTGATATAGTCCTTTTTATTCTGTGAATTTGTTTTTGAAACCTTCAGCAACTGACAATAAGGTATTATTGACATCGAACGAGGGATAAACATCGTATCGTTAACACTAATATCGAATGAAAAATAAAGATAATATATCCCTATCGAACCTATATCTATTTGGGGCAACTTAAAACTATACTGTGTCACTTATAACTTTTAATAAATGTGTGAATGCTTTTACAAAAAGAGTGTTCAATGGGAATTCAAACCAGTTGTTGAGATCTCTTATAACAGGTCTCTAAACTGCTCTTATAAACTTGTCTAGCTAAGGAAGTTTCTTAAGCGATATTAAAGACTTAGTTAGTTAAGGAAAATTGAGAAAACGTCAATAATGGGATATGCATTGGTCCTGGTTACCTTCGATAGACGACGCGTGTTGTATTGCAATAAGCAGGACTAGGGCTGGTGTCCATAGCGCCATCTGAAAGTAATATGTTAAAGGTGTTATAGGGAAATCGCATATGGTTAGAACACTAAGAAAAGTGAAAAACAGTATTATTTTTATTTTACTGATCAACCTCTATAAATAACCAGAAAACATAGTACAGACTTTTAGTACTCAAGACTTCAGCCAAAGTTATATACATTCTTAACATTTATTTTATGTTAAATATTCGAAAGCGTTCTAATTAATATGTTAAATGTGCCTTTTGGATTATATCTGTTTTCCATCTGTCATCTTTTTTTGTTTATAAATTTAATTAAACACATTTTTGCTTCTGAACTTGTATTTAGAAATATGATAATAGTCGTTACGCATAATCATACAGCGTAATCCTAGTTGTCATAGTTGGTCTGCATACATTTATGATCAGAGATTCAATTGTGATGTTAAACTACCCGCAAAATGTTAGGAAGTATTCATATTTCAATATATCAGACACTTGTTTTTATATTATATCGTCAACTGATGTAGGCATTTACGAGTCATTTACGATATATATTTCTATGAACAGAAGTATTTCTTTTCCCTAACGTATTGACCAGTTGGCTTGCGTTTATTCCTGATGACAAATTTCGTTTCAACATTTCATAATTTCTAAAATAAACAGCTAGCAATTTCAATTGAGCGATAGCAGTAATATGATAAGAACTAAACGCGAATATATAGTATAAACAATGTAAATACAAAACAAAACGTGAATAACATAAAATAGGTGATAATTAAGGATATATCATAACCGTGTGTTCATATATTAGTTACTTATTTAACACACCATAATCCTATCATGATAAGATATTTTATATAAATTGTAAATAAAGATATCAGGAAAGGTATTTACCTTGTAAATATCCATAACCTATAAATGCAGAGTCTATAGTTAATTCAATTACCAAAAACCCTACGAATCAAGCGAAGCATAGCGACATATTTCACCCATAGCGTGAAGCGTTACACCCAATAGTATAATACTTATTAAGATTAATTCCCGCAGCTGAAATGTCATATAAAATTAATTTATTCATTGAAAATGTATTTGAAACTTCAGTGATGAGCCTGGCTTTTAAAATATAGTTAAGCCACTGTAGATAGTGAACAATAGAAGACATAAACATATCATCGGATATGTATGTTTTAAGTCCAGCCATATGATCACAGATACATATTATTTATCACGCGTATCCGGAGGACAGAACATAAGTCAGACCCAAACATACGCGCGTAAGCAACAAGGTAACAAGTCTCGTTACCGCAGCGTGTCCGAGGGTCTGATTGTTCTATCGTGACCATAAACACATGATTGATAGTTTACTTACATACCTAAAAATAGGAGGTTAGGGTTGTATAAAAGGCATTTTTGAACATTTCAACAAAAACTGCGAGCTAAGTTGTTCACTTACGTCTGGAAGTAATCTTGGGTTAGTATTTACATCAATGATAGACATAAACACCATAATGAACACTTTTATCAAAGGCGGTATACACAACAGGGAGACAAATGTCAAAATTCAAATTTTATTTTTTCGAGGACATGTTTTTGCCATTTTTGTACCGGTCCTTGTAATTGTTGTGTTCATAACGACCTCATAAAATGAAATGAAAATCATTCGACCAGGGTTGGTATTCCATATGCAACTCATATCTAACGATGATACATCAATGTCTTTATTCACTGCAATGGTTTGTTATTTATACTACATTGTCAGATATGCTACACCAATCCAATCGTACTTCCAATTAAGACCAATATTGGGCTTTTACACCACAACTTCGATTCCTAAAATGAACGGTCTTTCGGAAATCGTGGAATTCATTCGATCAACGCAACATATTCAGATATGCTTGGATCGCATATAAATATACGTGTACATTGAAACGTGTTTGTTTTGCTATTGTTTTAAAGGTGTCAGCAGAAAAGGTTAAATCAACATTGTTTATTGATGATTGCCAAATATTTTGTCACAAGCGTTTGACTGAAATACCTGAGGTCGAACTATGCATGATTTGTCGCTAACTGGAATCTCTGTAACAAAAATACAACCACGGTTGGCGACGCCTCTGACGAGTTGATAACCACTCTCTCATAAGGTCCCACTTCTATAGCGCGTCTATTCGTAGACCGCACTGGCAGGGAGCTGCTTGTCAGAGCGTTAAATTTTGTCTGCCATGATTCTGGTATAGAATCTTGTGTTGTTTCCTGAAAAGAAACTGCCTTACACCGGCGAATAACATTTGTACCGATAACTTCAGGACTCGGGTTACCATCGGGAACAACGAGGACAGGCACATCAATGGTAAAATGTGTTAAACACGGAACTAAAATAGTTGCCTCAATGTAGCCCAACACTTGCAGCTTGGCACAGTCAGCAACGCTAACGTCAAGATTAAAACTTTTGACGTCAAGTAGAGGTGGTTTGTTCTGCAAGGAATCATAAAAAGATTTAGCAAAAAGTGTAACTATACTACCTGAGTCGATCAAGGCCGAGGTTTTTATTCCATTGAATCAAATATTATCAACATTTGAGTGACCAACTAATTTACCTCGTACACTCTGTTTCAGACGTATACTTACCTCGAGGGTCTTTTTCTGGTGGCGCGGGCCCTCGGTCCTCGCCGCTTCCGGTTGGCCAAACACAGAAGCGGCTAACAGTTTGGGTAACTTTCACCATACTTACCTTGGTTGCTATAGCTACCTTGTTGAGTAGGCTGTTGTTGAGGCTGGAAATCACCTCCTCTTCAACGTCCACGACCGTTTCCTCCACGACCACCACGACACCCACATCCACGAATATCACTACCAGTAGTATTAACAGAGTAGCCGGAATAACCTTTAAGTTGTTCCATCAACTTTTCTAGCTTTTCTAGCAGACATCTATGCCTGCAGGTCACTTACCTGTTTGCGTACCTCATCTGAAGTAGATGGCATTTGGGACGCAACGGTGGACGTATGAGCTGCTCGGCGTGGACGTGTACTGGAACCATTACTAGGTCGTGGCTGAGAACGGGTGATCTTTTCTTCAACTTGACGCAACTCTCGTACCAACTCGTTGTAATTTCGTACTGTGTCATACTTATGCCTAGTCTGCAGCCTCAGTGTTTCCGACGACAAACCTGTCTAGACCTTATGCCTAAGAAGGTCGTTCCTGGCAGAATACGGAATGTCGCCCTTGTCCATGATAATCTGCAAATGAATCTCTAACCTACAAGCAAATGTAGTAATGGACTCACCGGGTTGCTGAGTCGAGTTAAAAAACTGATGTAAGAGTTCCTCCTTAGACGACGCATTAGAAAACATAACATCTAACTTATTCATTACAACGGACCATGATCTCCCGCGCCCTACCCAGTAGCGACGCACGAATTACCTTTAATATGTTTACCTCTGACAGATCACCTGCCCGTATCAAGCATTGTACCTCGTACCGCCATACCATATATTGTACCTCACCTTTGAATATTTCCGGAAAAAAACTCGGAATCTGGGGTAATGATGTACTTTACGCTGCAAACATCGACGGATGAAATCCAGAAAACCTGCGGATTAAAACTTAAATGACCCGGCATTGGTGGATAGCCCGGTGGCGTGAGTACACGGGGTTTAACTTGCGGCTGCGTTATCACAACTTCCTCCAACTCCGCATAGGTTGATGTCTTGGACTTGATATCAAAATGGCTCATCATAGCCCGGACAACATCCTTCAGAAACGTGCCATTCTGCAAAAAAATATATAAAAATACACACAAAACATGTTAAACAAAATCAAACGTCCGCATACACCTGGAAATGAAGATAATTGACTAATTATTCTCCTTGAAGTGAAACAACACACCAATTAAGTAATACGAATTGATATACGAAAATGCTCAATACTAAAATGTCTATATCTTACTTTATGAACTTTTGGAATAAAGATATTGTTGAAAATCACATAAATATTACAAAGTATAAAAAGAATATGTCAACTGCCAACCTGTTATATGGAAACTAAAAAAGTGTGAACCGTGCGAGCAAATGTATAAATTCAAACGTCAGTTTACAGATATTTCAATACAAAATCAATGTAAACACAGAACTCAATTGTATGTCACTTTTATAAATATAGGTCAAAACATGTTTAACCGTGGGAACGTAAACAAGCTACACTCATACTATTCTATAAATGTAATCTGCACGTGGAGTTTGCATTCGGTTGCTTTAATAGTGGAATGTCGTCTGTGAAAATGAATATACCACAACAAGCAGACAAAAGCTAAACCGTTAATCAACTGATAAATGTAAAGTGACGAAATATCTAAAGTATTGGCGCTTTGCCAAAAAAAGAAATCCCGAAAACAATATTTTATAACACCAAAACAATAACATATCACTTCCAAATTCAACCACCCCAGAATATTATTATGCTATCACATTATAACGGAATTGAAATACTAATTACAATTCCACACAAACTCAAAATCACAAATTTCTGCTTGTTTAGTCATAAATATGCTGAAAAGTTGCATACTGCCAAAGTAAAGCAAACCCAAAAAATAAATGAATAAAAAATGGTTGAATTTGCATCAAAGAAACGTACACGAAATGAGATGAAATGCAATTATGAGCGCAAGCAAGCAGGAAATACGCAACACGAAACAAAAAGCATATAAACACACAATACAAGCAATTATTAACCCTCTAATATATCTTCACATACGAATATTTCATCTTGAGCATAAGGCTTGTTGAGCCGTTGTAAAACATGTCTTCTCCGAATACCAGTTACTGTAAAATAAGTAACAACACCGATGGGTAGAAAGGAGAACTTTGTAAAAAAAAACACGGACCCTATCTCGGCTCATTCAGAATTTTCATTTCAGCCTTACGCAAAGTGTTTGACATTTATTGTTGAAAATATCATTAAATACATGACAAATTGGCAAAGTTACCATAAAAGTCAAATGACCAATGTCTTTAAGTGTGGTAAAAAACTTGATTTGCATTACTAGACAAATAATACTGTTGCCGAGCATATAATTACCCAAAACTAGTTATTCAGTTTATAGAAGCAAATTTTAGTAGATTTCCTTAGCTTGTTATATTAACACCTTTTCTAATTTCGTCCTGATATTTTACTATGTTCATGTTTTTAAATCAAATTAAAAGACATTACTGTGATAAACATATGCCGTTGAAATATTGTTGTAATCAAAATCAAACTACAGGTGAAAGTTTAAAATGTGAATGTGTTTTTGTTTTATTTTAATTTTAACAATCGTGCTGTGTCATCGTGTCAGAGGACAGAGACACACTTTACCATTGCTGTCAATAAACGATGTCGATCGAACCAGAGGCCAAACGTATTTGACCTCTTCATGTGATCCAAATCCTCTAAATCTTCGATATTCCTGTGATAGCAAAGTAGCATATTGCAAAGGAAACCATAATGCCCTCAACGTTTTCTCTCTACGTTTCATGACTTTTCGACGAGGTAAAAATACAAATGAACCGTTTTCCCAAGTCCATATATATCATTAGAGATAAAACATTGCACAATGTATCTTAAATGTGAAATAAGGGAATTCAAAATAATTGCTATATACAAACAAATATTCTTTGAAATAATGTTGATCAAGTGATTATATATTAAACACATACATTTATTACAGTGGATTCATACATCAGTGTCAACCGTATAGTCATTACCTTTATTTCAGATAAGTGTTTGCCAAAGTCGCGTATGTACCTTTTAAATAATAAGATAAATTCGAGTGTTTGTCTTTCTATATTGTTTTACGATCACGTAGTTTAGGAACCCAACGATCAAAGGTTGATCATATGTCGTCAAGTTGAACCAATTTGTCAAATTAATTCAATTAAATTATCGTAAAGTATTTACGAATATTGATAAATTAACTAGAGGATTGAAGGTTATCTATATTTTATTAATAGTAAATATATTCTGCAGTGTCCATTGTTTTATTATCAACTGTGTTTATACATGTTTAGCGCACCCAATATATTTTTGCTAACGTTAATTATACAAGTACGCATTCAACTACATATGGCAATATTTTTTTTATAAAAAAAGTAAGATTAGATGTTGCCATACTTGTACATACGAGTATGCATTTCATTAAATGTTGCCATGTTTTAATATACGAGTATGCATTCCAATAATCCATTTATGACAATCAAGTTTGCAGTCCATCATATGTTACTATGATTTAAACTACGATTATGCATTCAAGGAATAGTTGCCAAATTTATAAATTAGATAACATAATAATAAATAATATTAAACTTCCAGTGTATTGAAGATTAATTGAAGACATACAATAAATGTGATATATTTCCGTGTAAGGTCCTAATATATTTCACGGAGTGATTACCAAATGCTATAGTTTAGGAGTATCGTAGCAGGTTTTATTTTATAACTAACATGATAAAAAACAATGACTTGTAGCTTACAGAATAGCGTTTCAAATGTTATGCGAACGTTACTTAAAAAAGAAATGAAAATAATGTCGTTGCTGTCTTAAACATTTATTTCACTTAATAATATCCAAAAAAACACTTCAATCATGCATTATTTAGTGATATTATGAAACATTTTTTTTAAAAATGTATATATGATATACTAAGACATGGGTATGTGTTTCAAGATGTATAAACGAAATACCAATCCATCTTATAGCGGTTTACTAGCTACGACCTTCTTAAGTTATGGCATCTTTCGATTGTTAAACCGTTGCAGGTATTTATAGTCATAATTATGCTGCATTTGGTTACCTTATGTGATACTCGATCGAATGAAGCCTATTATGTCAAAAATATAACAAAATGTAAAACATTCTTAAAACAACAACAGTTTATGAAAACATGTTTTCTTCGATCTGACACAAAGATAGTCGGAGCATTTTCAGTCAGATATTTCGTAATCCAGGCCAATGACGCCCGCAAATGAAATGTAGTTGTGCTAATGACCTGTCTTGCAGAACAGACCACTACAATAAATTTGTCTCGTTTATAAGATCAACGTATTATATTTTGCTTTCATACATGGTAAATGTTGATTATTTCGTGTGATTTATATCAATATGTAGCAATTATGCTCAGGTGAATCGACATCGTCAGATCTAGAAAATTAATGTATATCATCGCGTACGGAAATACAGAAGCATGTACATGAAATAAAGCTGGAAATCATGGCTGCGAGTATTAATCGTTTAATAAGTAACAGCGATATATCACCATCGAAATGTTATTATAAGAAATATCAATTGGTGTTTGTGCTGGAATGAAGATTACCTTTGGTTGATATTTATCAATACAAAATAAGTGTTACATCCGAAAGGAAACGAAGTTCTATTTATTGTTTCGTTTTGAAATTCAATCTATGAAAACGGTCTCATCGCGTGATTCTTGTACTTAAGTACATAGTTATGAATTCATTCTTCATAAATAAATTCTATAAAATATTTAATTTCGAACATCTTTTCAAAATAGAATGTCATTAATTTATCATTATCTTGATATTTTATCAAAATAACGTAGTTTGTGTTCCAAACAATCCACATATTCCGTCTACACTTATTTCGAAAGCAATCGTAGTGTCTGCTTCTGACAACATGAAAATATCAAGCCAGAACTAAATCAATTCAACTGACTTAGTAGTAGGTTATCTCTAATTTATGTTGTCGCCATGATAACCAACTTGAAGGTATACTCTAATAAAAAATAATATATATATATATATATATTATATATCGAAATACACAGTCTAAAATCATGCGATTGATGTAAGTGCGGTTACCTCTGTAAGCAGATCCGGATCGGGAATTTAACGCTGCCTGGAGTTGTACTACGATAATGTCTTCGTGCTAATCAGCTCTGTGAAAGTCGATTTTCCAAGAAGTGTATGTGTTGATGCGAATGCACGGTACTATGCGACTCATTTCTGTTCTTGCTAATGAAAGAAACCAATACTTATTAGCGGACTGTCTTCCTCGACATTCCGTCTTGTTTCACAGAATACGCTTTAAGAATCTCTTTAAAAGATTACTCAGTTTAATTTAGTGGTAGAAATACGATATTTGACTAGGATACGGATTTATGAAGATAAAATACATGTTACCGGTTTTGCCACTGTAAACGTACGTATATGTATTTAGCACAAATTTTCTTGGACTCGTTTTCATGTTTTGTAGCCTGTTTTGAAAATGTTGTCGTTTTGTACTTAGTACTTCAAAAGAACTTCTTTAAAAATATATAATGACATTTATCTGTGAATTAAAGCTGGTATAACAAAATTTCATGTCATCAATATTAATTAGATGGTATAACTGTTTTGAAATGTTTGTCACCTGTCATTTTTAATTTGAACGGTTACGTGCACAATCAGAAATAATTTCACGATAACAGATATTTTGAGCATTGTTCTGAAGATCTAAAATAAACTACCATTTTTTTCAAAATTTAAGAAAATGCTAAAAAGCGATTGTTTGAGCTGTATAAATTCAAATTTGTTACCCTACTGAACACCAAATCCTTATAGTTCACTAGTTGATTTTGGTGTTCGATTACCTCTGGCACATTAAGCCCCTATATAGTTTATTCTATGAGTTTTGAAAATGTATTACATAAGTTTCCTATTTCGAGCTTCTGCATGCATGGTTGAAGCAGTCCGCCGTAGGTGGTAGCCTGCAAGACAACCCCCGGTTATGTCTTAAAGGAACAAGTAGTACGTCTTAAGTGTTGGCCTAGAATACACCCTTGTTTATGTGTTTAAAGATTCAAGTAGTCCGCGGAAGGTGATGGCTTGAAGGTAACCCTCGTAAATGTGTTAAAAGGCACAAGTAGTCAGTCGTAAGTTGTAGTCACATGACAACGCTCGTTAATGTCTTAAACGGCACATGCTGTCCGTCGTACGTGGTAGCCTGCAGGGATATCCTCAATAATGCATAGTAAGATATGTATTCTTTAAAGGCCACAAGTACAACGTATGTGGTGGCCTGCAAGACAACCGTCCTTATTGTGTTAACAGGCACACGTAGGCCACGGTTGGTAGTGGCGTGCAAGACAACCCTCGTTAATGTGTTTGAAGGCAAAAGTAGTCCGCCATTGGTGGTAGCCTCTAGGCAAACCTTGATAATATGTTAATGGTCACAAGTAGTCTGTCGTTGGAGGTTGCCTGTAGGCTGTTTATGTTCGATGATTTGGTTTGCAACTATGCAGCTCAATTCAATTTATAATACTGTGTTACTTCCAATGATAGTGATATTTGAACAACACAAACTTAATGTGGTAAATAACATGGAGAAAGTAAACTTTGATATAATGAAACTTAAAACAAACTATTATTATATTAATGTTTACACATATGATGTCAATATATAGAAATTATTAAACTCAACCTACATAAGTTGTGTTATGAATACATATGGAATCAGTTGTTGTATTTGTTTTATTTTAAAGGACACCGATTACTGTTTGACCCTTAGATTACACAATAGTTCTGTCCTGCATTTATAAAAAAAGAATCTCACTGATAAACTGTTATAATAATCACTGAAACATGCACATTGGTACACATGGTATCTAGTGTTATATTTGTCTTCCTGTTATAAATGGCCAACGTAGTCAGGTTTGAAATTTTATTTCTCAAGTAACCTGGTTAGTTGTGTTGCGCCCTGCACAATGAAATAGACTCATCACCAATCTTGTTAAAGGAGTTTTAATTGTATTATCAAAACACATTATAAAAGGGTTACCAATTATTTTTCTAAAAGTATGACAGCATTTCGATTTCGATGAAACGCAATTTATCCAACCAACTCTGACTTCTTTAACCGTAATAAAATTATGTTTTCAAAATACTTTTTAAAAGAGGTACCCAACAACTCCTGCCAAAGCACAAAAATGTATTTGTCTTGAACATGATATCAACAAGATGAACAATCGACGCCCTCTGAAGGCACCCGTAATCTCGTGCAAGATTTGGTAGTTCAGGATCATTGAGCAAAATGTAAATTGGTTTAGCTCTGTGATGCAGTAATAATGCTGGGGGATTACTTAAATCAATGATATATTCACTACATCTTCATATCTTCAGATGATGGCTATAATATTATATATAAATATCAGTAAGGTGTTTGATAAAGTTTTGGACACTGGCTTACTTTTGAAGCTTCAGGAATCTAGTGTTCATGTGACCTTATTCTCCTGGTATCACGATTATCTCAATAATCGTAGGGTACGTGTATTTCTATCTGGCTCTATGTCTTGTTTCATCTTATTTGGGGCTAGTGTATCTCAATTTATTTCTAATACAGAACTAATGCACGATGCACGAGGATTATTCAATGGTGTTTCAGGGCAACAAAAATATTTCCACAATTATCTTGCAAAGAATCTTTCAGGCCCCAATTTCTCGAAACTTCTTAAGCTTAACAGGCTTAAGTAGCTTATTTCAATTAGCCAAAATACATACTTAAATTGAATTTTGATAAATGAAAAATGGTTTATAGTGATAATCATATTGATAATTCCTATCTAATGCATAAAAATTCTTAAAGAAGTTAATATTATGCAATTTATTGAACACCAAAAATAGTGAGCTTAGCTTAATCCTGTTATAAGGGACTTAAGAAGTTTCGAGAAATCGGGGCCAGATCAAGAAATGATATACGTTGATTAACCGATGTTGTTTCAAAGACTCGTAATTACGTATGTTGATTAATGTAGGATTTCATAAACGAGCAAATACCTTTTTCCTTAAGGCACGTCAACCATTTCGAACATTTGTTTAGTAGTCATGATACAGAGGCTGCTGTTTACCAACTTGACTTACATTGTAAACTCTCTCTTTATCATTTTTATATCAGTCTTGTTAAATTGCGAAGCTAAATTCATTGAATCGTTTTCCAACCATCCTTTTCTGTATATGATTTGAAAATCAATAAAATGAATGAAACAGAAAGTTGGCATTTAAAGAAAAGCCTTAAAGTAAGATATTTATTCCAATATGACAAACATAGTAAGATATGTACTCATGAAAGGTGAAATTCCTGGGTGAGGTTCATATTAAGATATGTATTTCTGAAATGTGGAATTCCTCGGTGAGGTCCATAGTAAGATATGCATTCTTGAAAGGTGGATTTCCTAGGTGAGGTACATAGTAAGATATGTATTCTTGAAAGGCGGAATTCCTAGGTGAGGTACATTGTAAGATATGTATTCTTGAAAGGTGGAATTCCTAGGTGAGGTACATTGTAAGATATGTATTCTTGAAAGGTGGAATTCCTAGGTGAGGTACATTGTAAGATATGTATTCTTGAAAAGTGTAATTCCTAGGTGAGGTACATAATAAGATATGTATTCTTGAAAGGTGGAATTCCTAGGTGTGGTACATTATAAGATATGTATTCTTGAAAGATGGAATTCCTAGGTGAGATACATTGTAAGATATGCATTACTGAAAGGTGGAATTCCTAGGTGAGGTACATAGTAAGATATGTATTTTTGAAAGGTGGAATTCCTAGGTGAGGTACATAGTAAGATATGTATTACTGAAAGGTGGAATTCCTAGGTGAGGTACATAGTAAGATATGTATTCTTGAAAGGTGGAGTTCCTAGGTGAGGTACATAGTAAGATATGTATTACTGAAAGGTGGAATTCCTAGGTGAGGTATATAGTAAGATATGTATTACTGAAAGGTTGAATTTCTAGGTGAGGTATATAGTAAGATATGTATTCCTGAAAGGTTGAGTTCCTAGGTGAGGTACATAGTAAGATATGTATTACTGAAAGATTGAATTCCTAGGTGAGGTACATAGTAAGATATGTATTACTGAAAGGTTGAATTCCTAGGTGAGGTACATAGTAAGATATGTAATACTGAAAGGTTGAATTCCTAGGTGAGGTACATAGCAAGATATGTATTACTGAAAGGTTGAATTCCTAGGTGCGGTACATAGTAAGATATGTATTACTGAAAGGTTGAATTCCTAGGTGAGGTACATAGTAAGATATGTATTACTGAAAGGTTGAATTCCTAGGTGAGGTACATAGTAAGATATGTATTCCTGAAAGGTGGAATTCCTAGGTGAGGTACATAGTAAGATATTTTATCCAGAAAGGTGGAAATCCTAGGTGAGATACATAGTAAGATATGTATTACTGAAAGGTTGAATTCCTAGGTGAGGTACATAGTAAGATATGAATTACTGAAAGGTTGAATTCCTAGGTGAGGTACATAGTAAGATATGTATTCTTGAAAGGTGGAATTCCTAGGTGAGGTACATAGTAAGATAGGCATTACTGAAAGGTGGAATTCCTAGGTGAGGTACATAGTAAGGTATGTATTCTTGATAGTTGGAATTCCTAGGTGAGATACCTAGTAAGATATGTATTCTTGAAAGGTGGATTTCCTAGGTGAGGTCCATAGTAAGATATGTATTCTTGAAAGGTGGAATTCCTAGGTGACGTACATAGTAAGACATGTATTCTTGAAAGGTGGAATTCCTAGGTGAGGTACATAGTAAGATATGTATTCTTGAAAGGTGGAATTCCTAGGTGAGGTACATAGTAAGATATGTATTCTTGAAAGGTTGAATTCCTAGGTGAGGTACATAGTAAGATATGTATTACTGAAAGGTTGAATTCCTTGGTGAGGTACATAGCAAGATATGTATTCCTGAGAGGTGGAATTCCTAGGTTAGATACATGGTAAGATATGTAATACTGAAAGGTTGAATTCCTAGGTGAGGTACATAGTAAGATATGTATTACTGAAAGGTTGAATTCCTAGGTGATGTACATAGTAAGATATGTATTACTGAAAGGTTGAATTCCTAGGTGAGGTACATAGTAAGATATGTATTACTGAAAGGTTGAATTCCTAGGTGAGGTACATAGTAAGATATGTATTCCTGAAAGGTTGAATTCCTAGGTGAGGTACATAGTAAGATATGTTATCCAGAAAGGTGGAATTCCTAGGTGAGATACATTGTAAGATATGTAATACTGAAAGGTTGAATTCCTAGGTGAGGTACATAGTAAGATATGTATTACTGAAAGGTTGAATTCCTAGGTGAGGTACATAGTAATATATGTATTCCTGAAAGGTGGAATTCCTAGGTGAGGTACATAGTAAGATATGTTATCCAGAAAGGTGGAAATCCTAGGTGAGATACATAGTAAGATATGTATTCCTGAAAGGTTGAATTCCTAGGTGAGGAACACAGTAAGATATGTATTACTGAAAGGTTGAATTCCTAGGTGAGGTACATAGTAAGATATGTATTACTGAAAGGTTGAATTCCTAGGTGAGGTACATAGTAAGATATGTATTCTTGAAAGGTGGAATTCCTAGGCGAGGTACATAGTAAGATATGTATTCTTGAAATGTGGAATTCCTAGGCGAGGTACATAGTAAGATATGTATTCTTGAAAGGTGAAATTCCTAGGTGTGGTACATAGTAAGATATGTATTCTTGAAAGGTGGAATTCCTAGGTGATGTACATAGTAAGATAGATGTTCCTGAAGGGTGGAATGAACAGAAAAGACCAACCACATTCAAACCCCACCCAAACAAACGAAATAATAATGATAATAATAATAATAATTATAATAATAATAATAATAATAATAATAATAATAATAATAATAATAATAATAGTAATAATAATAATAATAATAATAATAATAATAATAATAATAATAATAATAATAATAATGATAATAATAATAATGATAATAATAATAATAATAATAATAATAATAATAATAATAATAATAATAATAATAATAATAATAATAATAATAATAACAATAATAATAATTTTAATAATAATAATAATAATAATAATAATAATAATAATAATAATAATAATAATAATAATTTATTTTTATAATTAACTTTTATTTACCTTTCCCTGTAATGTCTGTTACCATCGACTTGATCAATGCTATGCTAAGGGATAGCCGGTGCAGCACTATTTGTCTTTCAAAACAATCTTTATTGGCAAAGAGCCAGCAAACAATACTCAGAAGATTTGACAAAATACGCCGATTAATTAAATGTCCAAATTATCTTTTCTTTTCAGAATGATTTGCAACAACTAATTAGTAATATATTGTAGAACAACGTATTCGATTTTGATATCCTCAGTTTATCCTGCTATACTGATCTTTTCATATTATTGATTTAAATTTGTAGCAACTATACTCTGGGAATAAAACGTCGTCAGATCTGGAGAATTACCGTCATATGTCTTGTTCGGAAATACACAATAATCTGTCTCATTGAAATCTGTAGCAATTATACTACGAGTATAAAAAATTGATGTCATTAGATCTGGAAAATTAAAGTCGTGTGTCGTGTTTGTTAATATGGTATTATTTGAGTGCATTCATGCTAAAACCCATGGTTAGGAGTACTTATTTATCAAGTAGTATTTGTTCGATGTTATCTGACTGGCATGGACATGATGTTATGGTTTTGTTCTACGGGGAGGGTATACCATGTTTATTGAAATGTGAATTATTTTTCGAAATTCTGTATTTATATAAAATGGCTGGAATATACGAATAGTCCAGAAGTTTAAAGTTCAATCTCTTGAAACGGTAAAAAGCATAAAGCCTGGATCGCGTGGTTATGTGCCTTAGAACATAATTATAGCAATTTATAGCGATGTTTCTTTGGTCTTCGAGACCAAGTTAACGGTAAAAGGCATATCGCTGCATCATATGGTTCCGTGCTTACATAATTATTATAAATTTATAGTGGTGTAGGTTTGGTCGTCTATACAAGGTAAACGATAAAGGCATATGGGCTGTATCGCGTGGTTTTGTGATTCAGAACATACTTATATCAATCAAATTTATAACGACGTTAGTTTGGTCCTATGGACCAAGTAAACGGTAAAGTCATATAGCTGTTTCGCGTGGTTTCGTGCTTTGAGCATAATTATATCAATTTATAGCGAAGTAAGTTTGGTCTTCGAGCCAAGTAATCAACTACTTTAGCATTAGCATTACGTTTTAAGGTTATTGAAATGAAATTGCTACAAATTTAAACATAGCATCAGAAAAATAATACCACAAACGCTTATATTAAGAGTTGTCAAATGAAGATTCTAGAGTCCTCTCTTCTTAACACTTTTAGATATGATCAATAATCCAGGCGGTGTACTTTAGTGTTAGGATTTAATGGCTATAAATTTCCCTTTAGAACTTCAAGATGTGACCAACGATAATACAGTTACCAACTATCTATGTGCTTAAGAGCTATCAATTTAGTTTATTAACAATCTTTATATTGATATATTCCAGGTTTAGCCAACGATGATGCAGAATGGCCAGAGAAACGCTGATATTGTTATTTATTATCGCGAATTCTTACTGCTTAGGCATCAATGCGCGTAAGTAATATAATGTGCATACTTTTATAATGCAAGTGTAATAAGTAACGTCATTATTTTATGCAGCCAAAACTAGAAGATTTCGACTCGTCCTCAAAGGAAAAAAAATATTGTTTGTTTTAAATTATGAATAATTTACAACCCGGAATACTGGCACAATACTTGAGAAAGTAGAAGGGACACAATAGGCTATACAAGGAAAGGAAACACGTATTTTGTCTGACTGTTGCCCCCTGGTGCCGCAAACACGCTAACACGCCGGAACAGCAAACAAAGTGCGCCGAAAAGAATAACAGCTTTTTTCTCCCGCGTGTTGCGTGTTGGCTCCAACTTACCAACCACGCCAGATGACAAAAAGGGCACCGAAACAATTAATTTAATAGTTGTCATGACAAGTGTGTTGGCGCCACGCGTGCACATCAACTGTTCAAATCGGCGAAGAAATAGCGTCACTCTCTGTATAAGAAGATCAATCCTTTATGTTTTCAGAGGTTTCAGATGGTCGGTCTGATGGTGCTCGGGACAACGAAAGGTTAGTGTATACATATTGTGAAACCAGTCAATACTCACTCTATTCGGAAGGGTGACCTAGCACCCTGAAGAATAATATATTTATCATTTTCCTATCGTTGTACATAAACAAAGCAAACTGTATTGATATAAATATATTAACAATATACTTATAAACAATTCTGCCTTAATGTTATAGTGCGTCATGACTTCATGAGATCATAATCATTAAAACATGAGCTTTTACATCAATTTAACAAAATTGCTGAAGTCCTAAATTCAATATAACAAACATACTACAGTCCTGACATCATAATACCAAATAAACTAACGTCCTGACATTACTTTTACAAAGATACTAAAATCCCAATATCAATACAACACAAAAAAAACGTAACTGCTTACATCGACATCATATAGATACTAGAGACCTTTCATCAATATCGCATAAACACTATCACAACACAACACTACTTAAGTTCTTACATCACTATCACAAAATACTAATGTTATTACATTTATATCATTAAACTTAAAATACTTAAATGTTTTGACTCAATTATAGTTAAATCATATAATTTACGGAAATATCGCGTTTCGTCAATATGTGAAGATTTATATTTCAGTACTGCTCAGACGGCGATTCTGGTGACCGCCATAGTCTGCGCAATCGCTGCCATGTTGTGTGTTGGTGCGTGTGGATTTTGTTGTTACCAGAAATGCTGTGTTGGTAAGTTATGTCGTATAAGGTATAGTCGATGTAGTTGGGGGTAATAAATTAAACACAATCAGCTTAAATTACCAATAAAACTTGTAAAAATGATAAAGAACAACTGACAAATGACAGAAAGCCTGCAATGAGTATTTTTCCTTGAGCAGCTGTTCCTTTATTAGATATTTTTAACATAAAAAATAGTTTATCGTGATAATTACACGTTTTGTCGAAATGATCAGTGAGCTCATGTTTCTTGTAATCATATACCCGACTTTAAATAAAGAGATGATTGCATATTGTATAGCCTCTTTCAACTGGCTCAACACTCTACACAATTTGAGAGACACTCATTTTGTTAAAATTAGATAAACTAACTTAGCTTAATACTATTATAATGGGATAAAAATTGTTCGAGAAATCGGGACCGGAATTCCATCAAAGCACTACAATTAAAAAACTTGGGGCTTAGGTAGATGCTTTAATGGGATCTGAATGTTAAAGAAGTTTTATTTTTTTTCAATTGACGCTATATAAAAGTTCACGTGACTATAACTTTATTTTAGCAATTAAACGACTGTAATAGCTCATTCGCTTGTGCATTTCTGCGTATCAATGATTGGACTCATTTTATCTGGTGTATCTTACAAATTCTGTCTTATGTTGCGTGCACACAGATACTTCGTTATACCGGTGTCCAATTCCTGCGGTATTTCACAAATAATGGTAAAAAATCAGTACATATAATGGCGTACGATAATTAATTGTGGAATGCGTCTAATTGTATGTGTGAATGACCGAAGCCCCTGTTTAGTGTTTGTAATTGTGATGTTGAGATATACCCTGCATGTCCTTAAGGAATACATAGACCACCTGAATGTGACTTGGTGCTGCCTGGTGATCTATTAATTTAGGTAGACAATGTACCACAATGGGAAATGCTGCTGCCAGGTGATCTATTAATTAAGGTAGACAATGTACCACAATGGGAAATGCTGCTGCCAGGTGATCTATTCATTAAGGTAGTCAATATACCACGATGGAAAATGGTGCTGCCTGGTGATCTATTCATTAAGATAGACAATGCACCACAATGGGAAATGCTGCTGCCAGGTGATCTATTCATTAAGGATAGTCAATGTACCACAATGGAAAATGGTGCTCCCTGGTGATCTATCCATTAAGGCAGTCAATGTATAACAATAGGACATGGTGCTGCCAGATGATATATTCATTAAGGTAGTCAATGTACCACAAGGGGAAATGGTGCTGTCAGGTGATTTTTTACATTAAGGTAGTCAATATACCACAATGGGAAATGGTGCTGCCAGGTGATATATTCATTAAGGTAGTCAATGTATCACAAGGGGAAATGGTGCTGTCAGGTGATGTTTTACATTAAGGTAGTCAATGTTCCACAATGGAAAATGATGCTGCCAGATGATCTATTCATTAAGGTAGTCAATGTACCACAATGGGAATTGGTGCTGCCAGGTGATCTATTTATTAATGTAGTCAATGTACCACAATAGGGACATGGATCTGCCAGGTGATCTTATCATTAAGGTAGTCAATGTACCACAATGCGAAATGGTGCTGCCAGGTGATTTATTCATTAAGGTAGTCAATGTACCACAATGGAAATTGGTGCTGCCAGGTGATCTTTCATTAAGGTAGTCAAGGTACCAAGGTGGAAATGGTGCTGCCTGGTGATCTATTCATTATGAGAGTCAATGTACAACAAAGGGTTATAGTGCTGCCAGGTGATATATTGATTAAGGTAGTCAATGTACCCCACTCGGACATAGTGCTGACAGGTGATCTTTTCATTAAGGTAGTCAATGTACCACAATGGGAAATGGTGCTGCCTGGTGATCTATTCATTAAGGTAGTCAATGTACCACAATGGGTTATAGTGCTGCCAGTTGATCTATTCATTTAGGTAGTCAATGTTCAACATAAATTAACGCGAATTTTACACTTCGAAAGTTGCCAACATGCCACTGATATTAGTAATGCGACGGGTTTCTTGTTGCTAACCACAAGACGAACAATGATCGACGACTAATAGTTTTGTATGTAGATTGTTTATGTTGTTTTGTGTATCTAGTAGTATCCTTTAAATGTCTGTAATTCGGTATTTGATTTAGTTGCAGCTAAAAGATAAGAAATGTGTCCAAAATCAAATTAAATCAACGCAAATAATCAGTCAAGATATTTCGATAATGTTTCGACTGTGTTTATCGAAATCAAAAGGTCATTTTTTAATGCTTAGATTAATTGAATGAAACAAAATGAAAACAAACGCAGTCTTTGATGTTGAATGAAATTGCCTTCAAAGTTCACAGAAGTTTTACATGAAAAGCCATGTATTGTAAAGTTCGAAAAATGGCACAAAGATCAGATAATTTCAAGTTGATTCATTATTGATTCCACATTGATTCGACATTGACTCCACGAAAATTCCTCATTGATTCCACGTTGATTCCTCATTAATACCATGTTAATTCTTCATTGATTCCACGTTAATTCCACGTTAATTCCACGTTAATTACACATTGATTCCACGTTGATTCCACATCGATCCCACTTTAATTCCACATTGATTCAACATTGATTCCACATTGATTCCTCATTGAGTCAACGTTGATTAATCATTGATTCCATGTTAATACATCATTGATTCCACGTTAATTCCACGTTAACTCCTCATTGATTCCGCATTGATTCCGCGTTAATTCCACATTGATTCCACGTTAAATCCACGTTGATTCCACGTTGTATCCACGTTGATTCAACATTGATTTCAGGTTGATTCCTCATTGAGTCCACGTTGATTCCACATTGATTCCAGGTTGATTTCACATTAATTTTACGCTGATTCCTCATTGATTCCACGTTGATTCCGTATTGATTTCACGTTGATTCCACATTGATTCAACGTTAATTCCACGATGATTCCACATTAATTTCACGTTGATTCCTCATTGATTCCACTTTGATGTTTTTTTTCTACCAAAGATTTTTATGAATGGTAAAGAAAGCCATATAGCAATAATTGTTTCCGATATTTTACTATCGATTTTCAGCGATATCGATTTTTTGGTATTATTTACACTTGTTTTTCATCACATTGGCACTTACACAATAATAGTGTACATTTGGCTGACCTTAATTGGGAAAACAATCATCTCATATACATTTGATATACTTCATAATGTCCTAGAGGTCAGCTTTCGACAATTTTGCATTCTGATAAATAACTGACTTTTGTTTTCCCTATGTAAACTTGCATGACCTCTATAATAACACTGGCTATTTATTTCAAGATGTTTGTTTATAAAGGAATGTGTGGTAAAACGTATTGTATGATTTCTTGCCATGTCGTATACTTACATAATGAATGAAATTAATTAAGAAACTGTTGTTGGAACACTGTCAGTATTTACGCAGTTCTTTAAACATAAGATTTGAATACAATATCTCAATATTTTATCAGGGTCAAGTACATTAATAAACACACGTTTAAAAAGCAGCATTGTCTTTCCTTTCTATACTAATATCGACATATAATGGAAAAACATAAATATTCAAGTAATTTTCTAAATGATCCAAATAGTTGCTTGGCATTGATACGTGGCATTATTCTATTTAACATCATATTTCTATACCCTGTCATTTAAATTGAATGACTTTCACTTTTTCAGAGGATTGCGTGATATAGCGTTGGTTGCCAACACTACAGAGACCTACAACGAAGACAGTATGATGCCAAAGAATTTTCATCGAAATACTGACACTACTCTAGTCATGCTATTTTAATATTTACTATTCTCATTGCAAATAGTTTGATGAAATTATTGTATATATCAAGCGTGATTTACAATAGAGTTGTTGCTAAACACTATTCCACAGTTACGTGTATATATACGGACGTCTTTTTTACACTAGGGCATACCAGTACATATTTTGATTAACATCTACACTATCACGAGGAATGTGATTTATACAGAATCAGACAGAGACAAAACATGCACGATATCACAAGAAACGTAATTTATACGATAATTAGCGAGACTAGACACGTACGATATCACAAGAAAAGTAATTTATATGAGAATTAGCGAGACTAGACACGTACGATATCACAAGAAAAGTAATTCATATGAGAATTAGCGAGACTAGACACGTACGATATCACAAGAAAAGTAATTTATACGAGAATTAGAGAGATATGACATGTACGATATCACGCGAAAAAAAATATACGAGAATTAGCGAGACATAACATTTACAATATCACGAGAAAAGTAATTTATACGAGAATTAGCGAGATATGACATGTACTTTATCACGAGAAAAATGATTTACGCGAGGACCAATTGTCAGGGCATAGCTTGATATATTTCCATGTGTCCGCATAAATTAAAGTCTATAATGTTTCTATGGCATTCTTAGGGAAGTGCTTGTTAAATATGTTTCCATAATTGACAATATTGTTTTGAGTTTGAATATTTTAAACGTTTCGATTATTGTGTGTTGCTATGTTATGTTGTAATATAGTTTAAAATGAGTACCAAAAGTCGTTCTCTCTCTCTCTCTCTCCCCCCCTCTCTCTCTCTCTCTCTCTCTCTCTCTCTCTCTCTCTCTCTCTCTCTCTCTCGCTCTCTATCTATCTATCTACCTATTTGTCTATCTCTCTCTCTCTCTCTCTTCCCTTTTCATCACTTTTATTTTACCCCTGTTCACTCCCCTTTTATCATCGCCTTTTTACCTCTTCTCATAAACAACAGATCTATCCGTCTCATTTCTCTCCTTCCTCTTTTTATTATTTTGTTTCTGACCCATTTCCACATCCCACATCCTCCAATAACCTTTCCTTAGGTTTTTCATTTGTTTTATCTTTATACTCACTTCTGTCCGAATCCTACTTTTTCCACTAATGTCTTTTTTTCGACATTTCTCTTCTAATCCACTATCTTCAACGTCCATGTACAAGTTTGTATTATCTTAATCTTATTCTTCGACCTTCTGGGCTTCTGATGTACTAGAAATTATATGTCATTTATATGGATGTATATTTTCAATTTCGGTGATCATAGGCTGATTCATGAAATGATTAAACCTTTTTCGTGCGTTTATGCAGTAGAAAATCTCTGCCGCGAAATCGCACACGAGCGCTGCTACTGCCATAAACACCCGAAAATAAGAGTCAACTATTATACATGTAATATCATTTCCCCATTTGATTGTTTTTGTTTGATAATAATGATTTTGATTTAATGGTATTCGTGTTTTTTTTTAAGAAATTATTGAGTTCTTTCATTTCGTGATTTATATGAGCATGACCCAGGTCTTTCTTACGAATCGTCCACTACAAAACTTACTTAAGGTCGACCTGTTTATGCAAAATTATCGACAAAACTTATGTAAAAACAACAAAAACAAGCTCAGTAGACAAAAGTTTAAACATAAACCCCGTTTAATAGCACTGGGCTGAACGCCAAAGACATAGAACACAAAAACAAAAAAAATCACAAAACTCCACAAACAGCACAGTGCATATATACTATATAAAAATCTATGTATGTTTATCAAGGATTGTTAGGTACCGCCTTGGAACGGTGGTAAAATATAATTTTACTAGGGGTTTAAACCAGTTTACGTGCACAAACCTCACTCTTATCCCAATAATCGTACAAGAACGGCTATAATTTCAAAGATATGATACTCACTTTTGAATTTTCTGTGTCACGAAAGCTCACAAAGAGTATATTGCAATTTATGCAGAAAATAATACAAAAATCAACTTTTTGCTTTTTCTACCTTTTGGAAGCGTTTATTTATTTGTATGAAGCTGTTTTTTTATGACAGGTAATTACGGGCCTGATTGTTCTATTTGATTTATATAAAGTGCCATGATTCTATTTAAGTAGTTGTAATAAATGAGAAATAATATATTTTCTAGTTGTGTATTTTTCAGATGTGTGTATGCATTGGGAACGAAAATTGCAAAAACAATGTCGTTGACAAAAACAAATGACGCATCATCCTTCTAATCAACTGTTGAGATGCTTAAAAATATATAATTTAAAACTACACACCCGATTGGTTATATGGTTTTACGTCTAGGCTAGAATTTCAGCTCCTCTTTTTATCAAATTAATGTCGAGGTATTCTCATATCATCGTCGACAGCATCGTGGGCATCGCTCTGCAAATGTTTTAGCATAGCCATAATTTTATACTTTCCGAATATACAAATAACTCTGCCTTTAATAATCGTCGAATTATATCCCTTTTCCCAGTGACAAAAAACAACTCAAAAAGACAAATGTTAAGTGTTCCTTAATTGATGGAAAACATTATAGATATGAAGGAACAAATATCAATCTCTTTTTTTTCGGTTCAGACAAAAAGCAATCCGATTCTTTATAAACATTGCTACCGGCTTTCGAACGAGCCTTGGAGTCGAACGTTTTAATTCGTATTTGAAACATATATATAGTATACTTAAATAGCCTTTAGTTTTCACTCTTTAACTCTAAAAGATACTTCTAGTCTCTGTAATATCCAATGTTTTATTATAAAAGATACTTCTAGTCCCTGTAGTATCCAATGTTTTATTATAAAAGATTCTTCTAGTCCCTGTAGTATCGAATGTTTTATTAAAAAAGATACTTCTAGCCCCTGTAGTATCCAATGTTTTCTTAAAAAAGATACTTCTAGTCCCTGGTGTATCCAATGTTTATTTTAAAAGATACTTCTAGTTGTTCCTGTAGTATCAATCTTTTATTATAAAAGATACTTCTAGTCCCTGTAGTATTCAATATTTTATGATAAAAGATACTTCTTGTCCCTGCAGCATCCAATATTTTATTATAAAAGATTCTTAAAGTCCCTGTAGTATCCAGTGTTATATTATAAAAGATACTTCTAGTCCCTGTAGTATCCAATGTTTTATTATAAAAGACATTTCTAGTCCCTGTAGTTTCCAATTATTTATTATAAAAGATACTTCTATTCCCTGTAGTATCCAATGTTTTATTAAAAAATATACTTCTAGTCCTTGTAGTATCAACTCTTTAAATATAAAAGATACTTCTAGTCAATACAGTATCCAATGTTTTTTTATAAAAGATACCTCTAATCCCTGTAGTATCAATATTTTATTATAAAAGATACTTCTAGTTCATGCAGTGTCCAATGTTTTATTATAAAAAATACTTCTAGTCCCTGAAGTATCAAATCTTTTAATATAAAAGATACTTCTAGTCCTTGTAGTATCCAATGTTTTATTATAGAAGATACTTCTAGTCCCTGAAGTATCCAATGTTTTATTATAGAAGATACTTCTAGTCCCTGTAGTATCCAATGTTTTATTATAAAAGATACTTCTAGTCCCTGTAGTATCCAATGTTTTATTATAAAAGATACTTCTAGTCCCTGTAGTATCCAATGTTTTATTATAAAAGATACTTCTAGTCCCTGTAGTATCCAATGTTTTATTATAAAAGATACTTCTAGTCCCTGTAGTATCCAAAGTTTTATTATAGAAGATACTTCTAGTCCCTGTAGTATCCAAATGTTTTATTATAGAAGATACTTCTAGTCCCTGTAGTATCCAATGTTTTATTATAGAAGATACTTCTATTCCCTGTAGTATCCAATATTTTATTATAAAAGATACTTCTAGTCCCTGTAGTATCCAAAGTTTTATTATAAAAGATACTTCTAGTCCTTGTAGTATCCAATGTTTTATTATAAAAGATACTTCTAGTCCCTGTAGTATCCAATGTTTAATTATAAAAGATACTTCTAGTCCCTGTAGTATCCAATGTTTTATTATAGAAGATACTTCTAGTCTCTGTAGTATCCAATGTTTTATTATAAAAGATACTTCTAGTCTCTGTAGTATCCAATGTTTTATTATAAAAGATACTTCTAGTCCCTGTAGTATCCAATGTTTTATTATAAAAGATACTTCTAGTCCCTTGTAGTATCCAATGTTTTATTATAAAAGATACTTCTAGTCCCTGATGTATCCAATGTTTTATTTTAAAAGATACTTCTAGTCCCTGTAGTATCCAATGTTTTATTATAAAAGATACTTCTAGTCCCTGTAGTATCCAATGTTTTATTATAAAAGATACTTCTAGTCCTTGTAGTATCCAATGTTTTATTATAAAAGATACTTCTAGTCCTTGTAGTATCCAATGTTTTATTATAAAAGATACTTCTAGTCCCTGTAGTATCCAATGTTTTATTATAAAAGATACTTCTAGTCCCTGTAGTATCCAATGTTTTATTATAAAAGATACTTCTAGTCCCTGTAGTATCCAATGTTTTATTATAAAAGATACTTCTAGTCCCTGTAGTATCCAATGTTTTATTATAAAAGATACTTCTAGTCCTTGTAGTATCCAATGTTTTATTATAAAAGATACTTCTAGTCCCTGTAGTATCCAATGTTTTATTATAAAAGATACTTCTAGTCCCTGTAGTATCCAATGTTTTATTATAAAAGATACTTCTAGTCCCTGTAGTATCCAATGTTTAATTATAAAAGATACTTCTAGTCCCTGTAGTATCCAATGTTTTATTATAAAAGATACTTCTAGTCCTTGTAGTATCCAATGTTTTATTATAAAAGATACTTCTAGTCCCTGTAGTATCCAATGTTTTATTATAAAAGATACTTCTAGTCCTTGTAGTATCCAATGTTTTATTATAAAAGATACTTCTAGTCCTTGTAGTATCCAATGTTTTATTATAAAAGATACTTCTAGTCCTTGTAGTATCCAATGTTTTATTATAAAAGATACTTCTAGTCCTTGTAGTATCCAATGTTTTATTATAAAAGATACTTCTAGTCCTTGTAGTATCCAATGTTTTATTATAAAAGATACTTCTAGTCCCTGTAATATCCAAAGTTTTATTATAAAAGATACTTCTAGTCCTTGTAGTATCCAATGTTTTATTATAAAAGATACTTCTAGTCCTTGTAGTATCCAATGTTTTATTATAAAAGATACTTCTAGTCCTTGTAGTATCCAATGTTCTATTATAAAAGATACTTCTAGTCCCTGTAGTATCCAATGTTTAATTATAAAATATACTTCTAGTCCCTGTAGTATCCAATGTTTTATTATAGAAGATACTTCTAGTCTCTGTAGTATCCAATGTTTTATTATAAAAGATACTTCTAGTCTCTGTAGTATCCAATGTTTTATTATAAAAGATACTTCTAGTCCTTGTAGTATCCAATGTTTTATTATAAAAGATACTTCTAGTCCTTGTAGTATCCAATGTTTTATTATAAAAGATACTTCTAGTCCCTGTATGTATCCAATGTTTTATTATAAAAGATACTTCTAGTCCCTGTAGTATCCAATGTTTTATTATAAAAGATACTTCTAGTCCCTGTAGTATCCAATGTTTTATTATAAAAGATACTTCTAGTCCTTGTAGTATCCAATGTTTTATTATAAAAGATACTTCTAGTCCTTGTAGTATCCAATGTTTTATTATAAAAGATACTTCTAGTCCCTGTAGTATCCAATGTTTTATTTTAAAAGATACTTCTAGTCCCTGTAGTATCCAATGTTTTATTATAAAAGATACTTCTAGTCCCTGTAGTATCCAATGTTTTATTATAAAAGATACTTCTAGTCCCTGTAGTATCCAATGTTTTATTATAAAAGATACTTCTAGTCCTTGTAGTATCCAATGTTTTATTATAAAAGATACTTCTAGTCCCTGTAGTATCCAATGTTTTATTATAAAAGATACTTCTAGTCCTTGTAGTATCCAATGTTTTATTATAAAAGATACTTCTAGTCCCTGTAGTATCCAATGTTTTAATTATAAAAGATACTTCTAGTCCCTGTAGTATCCAATGTTTTATTATAAAAGATACTTCTAGTCCTTGTAGTATCCAATGTTTTATTATAAAAGATACTTCTAGTCCCTGTAGTATCCAATGTTTTATTATAAAAGATACTTCTAGTCCCTGTAGTATCCAATGTTTTATTATAAAAGATACTTCTAGTCCTTGTAGTATCCAATGTTTTATTATGAAAGATACTTCTAGTCCTTGTAGTATCCAATGTCTTATTATAAAAGATACTTCTAGTCCTTGTAGTATCCAATGTTTTATTATAAAAGATACTTCTAGTCCCTGTAGTATCCAATGTTTTATTATAAAAGATACTTCTAGTCCTTGTAGTATCCAATGTTTTATTATAAAAGATACTTCTAGTCCTTGTAGTATCCAATGTTTTATTATAAAAGATACTTCTAGTCCTTGTAGTATCCAATGTTTTATTATAAAAGATACTTCTAGTCCTTGTAGTATCCAATGTTTTATTATAAAAGATACTTCTAGTCCCTGTAGTATCCAATGTTTTATTATAAAAGATACTTCTAGTCCTTGTAGTATCCAATGTTTTATTATAAAAGATACTTCTAGTCCTTGTAGTATCCAATGTTTTATTATAAAAGATACTTCTAGTCCTTGTAGTATCCAATGTTTTATTTTAAAAGATACTTCTAGTCCCTGTAGTATCCAATGTTTTATTATAAAAGATACTTCTAGTCCTTGTAGTATTCAATGTTTTATCATAAAAGATACTTCTAGTACCTGTAGTATCTAATGTTTTATTATAAAAGATACTTCTAGTCCTTGTAGTATCCAATGTTTTATTATAAAAGATACTTCTAGTCCTTGTAGTATCCAATGTTTTATTATAAAAGATACTTCTAGTCCTTGTAGTATCCAATGTTTTATTATAAAAGATACTTCTAGTCCTTGTAGTATCCAATGTTTTATTTATAAAAGATACTTCTAGTCCTTGTAGTATCCAATGTTTTATTATAAAAGATACTTCTAGTCCTTGTAGTATCCAATGTTTTATTATAAAAGATACTTCTAGTCCTTGTAGTATCCAATGTTTTATTATAAAAGATACTTCTAGTCCTTGTAGTATCCAATGTTTTATTATAAAAGATACTTCTAGTCCTTGTAGTATCCAATGTTTTATTATAAAAGATACTTCTAGTCCTTGTAGTTATCCAATGTTTTATTATAAAAGATACTTCTAGTCCTTGTAGTATCCAATGTTTTATTATAAAAGATACTTCTAGTCCCTGTAGTATCCAATGTTTTATTATAAAAGATACTTCTAGTCCTTGTAGTATCCAATGTTTTATTTTAAAAGATACTTCTAGTCCTTGTAGTATCCAATGTTTTATTTTAAAAGATACTTCTAGTCCTTGTAGTATCCAATGTTTTATTATAAAAGATACTTCTAGTCCCTGTAGTATCCAATGTTTTATTATAAAAGATACTTCTAGTCCTTGTAGTATCCAATGTTTTATTTTAAAAGATACTTCTAGTCCCTGTAGTATCCAATGTTTTATTATAAAAGATACTTCTAGTCCTTGTAGTATCCAATGTTTTATTATAAAGATACTTCTAGTCCTTGTAGTATCCAATGTTTTATTATAAAAGATACTTCTAGTCCTTGTAGTATCCAATGTTTTATTATAAAAGATACTTCTAGTCCCTGTAGTATCCAATGTTTTATTTAAAAGATACTTCTAGTCCTTGTAGTATCCAATGTTTTATTATAAAAGATACTTCTAGTCCTTGTAGTATCCAATGTTTTATTATAAAAGATACTTCTAGTCCCTGTAGTATCCAATGTTTTATTATAAAAGATACTTCTAGTCCTTGTAGTATCCAATGTTTTATTATAAAAGATACTTCTAGTCCCTGTAGTATCCAATGTTTTATTATAAAAGATACTTCTAGTCCTTGTAGTATCCAATGTTTTATTATAAAAGATACTTCTAGTCCCTGTAGTATCCAATGTTTTATTATAAAAGATACTTCTAAGTCCCTGTAGTATCAATGTTTTATTTTAAAAGATACTTCTAGTCCCTGTAGTATCCAATGTTTTATTTAAAAGATACTTCTAGTCCCTGTAGTATCCAATGTTTTATTATAAAAGATACTTCTAGTCCCTGTAGTATCCAATGTTTTATTATAAAAGATACTTCTAGTCCTTGTAGTATCCAATGTTTTATTTTAAAAGATACTTCTAGTCCCTGTAGTATCCAATGTTTTATTTTAAAAGATACTTCTAGTCCTTGTAGTATCCAATGTTTTATTATAAAAGATACTTCTAGTCCCTTGTAGTATCCAATGTTTTATTTTAAAAGATACTTCTAGTCCCTTGTAGTATCCAATGTTTTATTATAAAAGATACTTCTAGTCCTTGTAGTATCCAATGTTTTATTTTAAAAGATACTTCTAGTCCTTGTAGTATTCCAATGTTTTATTTAAAAGATACTTCTAGTCCTTGTAGTATCCAATGTTTTATTATAAAAGATACTTCTAGTCCTGTAGTATCCAATGTTTTATTATAAAAGATACTTCTAGTCCCTGTAGTATCCAATGTTTTATTATAAAAGATACTTCTAGTCCCTGTAGTATCCAATGTTTTATTATAAAAGATACTTCTAGTCCTTGTAGTATTCCAATGTTTTATTATAAAAGATACTTCTAGTCCCTGTAGTATCCAATGTTTTATTATAAAAGATACTTCTAGTCCCTGTAGTATTCAATGTTTTATTATAAAAGATACTTCTAGTCCCTGTAGTATTCAATGTTTTATTATAAAAGATACTTCTAGTCCCTGTAGTATCCAATGTTTTATTATAAAAGATACTTCTAGTCCTCTGTAGTATCAATGTTTTATTATAAAAGATACTTCTAGTCCTTGTAGTATCCAATGTTTTATTATAAAAGATACTTCTAGTCCTTGTAGTATCCAATGTTTTATTATAAAAGATACTTCTAGTCCCTTGTAGTATCCAATGTTTTATTATAAAAGATACTTCTAGTCCCTGTAGTATCCAATGTTTTATTATAAAAGATACTTCTAGTCCCTGTAGTATCCAATGTTTTATTATAAAAGATACTTCTAGTCCCTTGTAGTATCCAATGTTTTATTATAAAAGATACTTCTAGTCCTTGTAGTATCCAATGTTTTATTTTAAAAGATACTTCTAGTCCTTGTAGTATCCAATGTTTTATTATAAAAGATACTTCTAGTCCTTGTAGTATCCAATGTTTTATTATAAAAGATACTTCTAGTCCCTGTAGTATTCCAATGTTTTATTATAAAAGATACTTCTAGTCCCTGTAGTATCCAATGTTTTATTTTAAAAGATACTTCTAGTCCCTGTAGTATCCAATGTTTTATTTAAAAGATACTTCTAGTCCCTGTAGTATCCAATGTTTATTATAAAAGATACTTCTAGTCCTTGTAGTATCCAATGTTTTATTATAAAAGATACTTCTAGTCCTTGTAGTATCCAATGTTTTATTATAAAAGATACTTCTAGTCCCTTGTAGTATCCAATGTTTTATTATAAAAGATACTTCTAGTCCTTGTAGTATCCAATGTTTTATTTAAAAGATACTTCTAGTCCCTGTAGTATCCAATGTTTTATTATAAAAGATACTTCTAGTCCCTGTAGTATCCAATGTTTTATTATAAAAGATACTTCTAGTCCTTGTAGTATCCAATGTTTTATTATAAAAGATACTTCTAGTCCCTGTAGTATCCAATGTTTTATTATAAAAGATACTTCTAGTCCCTGTAGTATCCAATGTTTTATTATAAAGATACTTCTAGTCCTTGTAGTATCCAATGTTTTATTATAAAAGATACTTCTAGTCCCTTGTAGTATCCAATGTTTTATTATAAAAGATACTTCTAGTCCCTGTAGTATCCAATGTTTTATTATAAAGATACTTCTAGTCCCTGTAGTATCCAATGTTTTATTATAAAAGATACTTCTAGTCCCTTGTAGTATCCAATGTTTTATTATAAAAGATACTTCTAGTCCCTTGTAGTATCAATGTTTTATTTTAAAAGATACTTCTAGTCCTTGTAGTATCCAATGTTTTATTTTAAAAGATACTTCTAGTCCTTGTAGTATCCAATGTTTTATTTTAAAAGATACTTCTAGTCCCTGTAGTATCCAATGTTTTATTATAAAAGATACTTCTAGTCCTTGTAGTATCCAATGTTTTATTATAAAAGATACTTCTAGTCCCTGTAGTATCCAATGTTTTATTATAAAAGATACTTCTAGTCCTTGTAGTATCCAATGTTTTATTATAAAAGATACTTCTAGTCCTTGTAGTATCCAATGTTTTATTATAAAAGATACTTCTAGTCCTTGTAGTATCCAATGTTTTATTATAAAGATACTTCTAGTCCTTGTAGTATCCAATGTTTTATTATAAAAGATACTTCTAGTCCTTGTAGTATCCAATGTTTTATTTATAAAAGATACTTCTAGTCCCTGTAGTATCAATGTTTTATTATAAAAGATACTTCTAGTCCCTGTAGTATCCAATGTTTTATTATAAAAGATACTTCTAGTCCCTGTAGTATCCAATGTTTTATTATAAAAGATACTTCTAGTCCCTGTAGTATCCAATGTTTTATTATAAAAGATACTTCTAGTCCCTGTAGTATCCAATGTTTTATTATAAAAGATACTTCTAGTCCTTGTAGTATCCAATGTTTTATTATAAAAGATACTTCTAGTCCCTGTAGTATCCAATGTTTTATTATAAAAGATACTTCTAGTCCCTGTAGTATCCAATGTTTTATTATAAAAGATACTTCTAGTCCCTGTAGTATCCAATGTTTTATTATAAAAGATACTTCTAGTCCTGTAGTATCCAATGTTTTATTATAAAAGATACTTCTAGTCCCTGTAGTATCCAATGTTTTATTATAAAAGATACTTCTAGTCCCTTGTAGTATCCAATGTTTTATTATAAAAGATACTTCTAGTCCCTGTAGTATCCAATGTTTTATTATAAAAGATACTTCTAGTCCCTGTAGTATCCAATGTTTTATTATAAAAGATACTTCTAGTCCCTGTAGTATCCAATGTTTTATTATAAAAGATACTTCTAGTCCCTGTAGTATCCAATGTTTTATTATAAAAGATACTTCTAGTCCCTTGTAGTATCCAATGTTTTATTATAAAAGATACTTCTAGTCCCTGTAGTATCCAATGTTTTATTATAAAAGATACTTCTAGTCCCTGTAGTATCCAATGTTTTATTATAAAAGATACTTCTAGTCCCTGTAGTATCCAATGTTTTATTATAAAAGATACTTCTAGTCCCTGTAGTATCCAATGTTTTATTATAAAAGATACTTCTAGTCCCTGTAGTATCCAATGTTTTATTATAAAAGATACTTCTAGTCCCTGTAGTATCCAATGTTTTATTATAAAAGATACTTCTAGTCCCTGTAGTATCCAATGTTTTATTATAAAAGATACTTCTAGTCCCTGTAGTATCCAATGTTTTATTATAAAAGATACTTCTAGTCCCTTGTAGTATCCAATGTTTTATTATAAAAGATACTTCTAGTCCCTGTAGTATCCAATGTTTTATTATAAAAGATACTTCTAGTCCCTGTAGTATCCAATGTTTTATTATAAAAGATACTTCTAGTCCCTGTAGTATCCAATGTTTTATTATAAAAGATACTTCTAGTCCCTGTAGTATCCAATGTTTTATTATAAAAGATACTTCTAGTCCTTGTAGTATCCAATGTTTTATTATAAAAGATACTTCTAGTCCCTGTAGTATCCAATGTTTTATTATAAAAGATACTTCTAGTCCCTGTAGTATCCAATGTTTTATTATAAAAGATACTTCTAGTCCCTGTAGTATCCAATGTTTTATTATAAAAGATACTTCTAGTCCTGTAGTATCCAATGTTTTATTATAAAAGATACTTCTAGTCCTTGTAGTATCCAATGTTTTATTTTAAAAGATACTTCTAGTCCCTGTAGTATCCAATGTTTTATTATAAAAGATACTTCTAGTACCTTGTAGTATCCAATGTTTTATTATAAAAGATACTTCTAGTCCCTGTAGTATCCAATGTTTTATTATAAAAGATACTTCTAGTCCCTTGTAGTATCCAATGTTTTATTATAAAAGATACTTCTAGTCCTTGTAGTATCCAATGTTTTATTTATAAAAGATACTTCTAGTCCCTGTAGTATCCAATGTTTTATTTATAAAAGATACTTCTAGTCCTTGTAGTATCCAATGTTTTATTATAAAAGATACTTCTAGTCCCTTGTAGTATCCAATGTTTTATTATAAAAGATACTTCTAGTCCCTTGTAGTATCCAATGTTTTATTATAAAAAGATACTTCTAGTCCCTTGCTAGTATCCAATGTTTTATTATAAAAGATACTTCTAGTCCTGTAGTATCCAATGTTTTATTATAAAAGATACTTCTAGTCCTTGTAGTATCCAATGTTTTATTATAAAAGATACTTCTAGTCCTTGTAGTATCCAATGTTTTATTATAAAAGATACTTCTAGTCCTGTAGTATCCAATGTTTTATTATAAAGATACTTCTAGTCCTGTAGTATCCAATGTTTTATTATAAAAGATACTTCTAGTCCTGTAGTATCCAATGTTTTATTTAAAAGATACTTCTAGTCCTTGTAGTATCCAATGTTTTATTTAAAAGATACTTCTAGTCCTGTAGTATCCAATGTTTTATTTAAAAGATACTTCTAGTCCTTGTAGTATCCAATGTTATTATTAAAAGATACTTCTAGTCCTGTAGTATCCAATGTTTTATTATAAAAGATACTTCTAGTCCTTGTAGTACAATGTTTATTATAAAAGATACTTCTAGTCCTGTAGTATCCAATGTTTTATTTAAAAGATACTTCTAGTCTTGTAGTATCCAATGTTTTTATTTAAAAGATACTTCTAGTCCTTGTAGTATCCAATTTTTATAAAAGATACTTCTAGTCCTGTAGTATCCAATGTTTTATTAAAAAGATACTTCTAGTCCTGTAGTATCCAATGTTTTATTATAAAAGATACTTCTAGTCCTGTAGTATCCAATGTTTTATTATAAAAGATACTTCTAGTCCTGTAGTATCCAATGTTTATTTAAAAGATACTTCTAGTCCTGTAGTATCCAATGTTTTTTTAAAAGATACTTCTAGTCCCTGTAGTATCCAATGTTTTATTTAAAAGATACTTCTAGTCCTGTAGTATCCAATGTTTTATTATAAAAGATACTTCTAGTCCTGTAGTATCCAATGTTTATTATAAAAGATACTTCTAGTCCCTGTAGTATCCAATGTTTTATTTAAAAGATACTTCTAGTCCTGTAGTATCCAATGTTTATTTTAAAAGATATTCTAGTCCCTGTAGTATCCAATGTTTTATTTTAAAAGATACTTCTAGTCCTTGTAGTATCCAATGTTTTTATTATAAAAGATACTTCTAGTCCCTGTAGTATCCAATGTTTTATTTTAAAAGATACTTCTAGTTGTAGTATCCAATGTTTTATTTAAAGATACTTCTAGTCTGTAGTATCCAATGTTTTATTATAAAAGATACTTCTAGTCCCTGTAGTATCAAGTTTTATTATAAAAGATACTTCTAGTCCTGTAGTATCAATGTTTTATTATAAAAGATACTTCTAGTCCTGTAGTATCCAATGTTTTATTATAAAAAGATACTTCTAGTCCCTGTAGTATCCAATGTTTTATTATAAAAGATACTTCTAGTCCCTTGTAGTATCAATGTTTATTATAAAGATACTTCTAGTCCCTGTAGTATCCAATGTTTTATTATAAAAGATACTTCTAGTCCCTGTAGTATCCAATGTTTTATTATAAAAGATACTTCTAGTCCTGTAGTATCCAATGTTTTATTATAAAAGATACTTCTAGTCCCTGTAGTATCAATGTTTTATTATAAAAGATACTTCTAGTCCCTGTAGTATCCAATGTTTTATTATAAAAGATACTTCTAGTCCTGTAGTATCCAATGTTTATTATAAAAGATACTTCTAGTCCTTGTAGTATCAATGTTTTATTATAAAAGATACTTCTAGTCCTTGTAGTATCCAATGTTTATTATAAAAGATACTTCTAGTCCTTGTAGTATCCAATGTTTTTATAAAAGATACTTCTAGTCCCTGTAGTATCCAATGTTTTATTTTAAAAGATACTTCTAGTCCCTGTAGTATCCAATGTTTTATTATAAAAGATACTTCTAGTCCTGTAGTATCCAATGTTTTATTATAAAAGATACTTCTAGTCCTGTAGTATCCAATGTTTTATTTAAAAGATACTTCTAGTCCTTGTAGTATCCAATGTTTTATTATAAAAGATACTTCTAGTCCCTGTAGTATCCAATGTTTTATTATAAAAGATACTTCTAGTCCTGTAGTATCCAATGTTTTATTTTAAAAGATACTTCTAGTCCCTGTAGTATCCAATGTTTTATTTTAAAAGATACTTCAAGTCCCTGTAGTATCCAATGTTTTATTTTAAAAGATACTTCAAGTCCCTGTAGTATCCAATGTTTTATTTAAAAGATACTTCTAGTCCCTGTAGTATTCAATGTTTTATTATAAAAGATACTTCTAGTCCTTGTAGTATCCAATGTTTTATTAAAAAGATACTTCTAGTCCTGTAGTATCCAATGTTTTATTATAAAAGATACTTCTAGTCCTGTAGTATCCAATGTTTTATTATAAAAGATACTTCTAGTCCTGTAGTATCCAATGTTTTATTTAAAAGATACTTCTAGTCCTGTAGTATCCAATGTTTATATAAAAGATACTTCTAGTTGTAGTATCCAATGTTTTATTATAAAAGATACTTCTAGTCCTTGTAGTATCCAATGTTTTATTATAAAAATATCTAGTCCTTGTAGTATCCAATGTTTTATTATAAAAGATACTTCTAGTCCCTGTAGTATCCAATGTTTTATTATAAAAGATACTTCTAGTCCTGTAGTATCCAATGTTTTTATAAAAGATACTTCTAGTCCCTGTAGTATCCAATGTTTATTTAAAAGATACTTCTAGCCTGTAGTATCAATGTTTTATATAAAAGATACTTCTAGTCCCTGTAGTATCCAATGTTTATTATAAAAGATACTTCTAGTCCTTGTAGTATCCAATGTTTTATTTAAAAGATACTTCTAGTCCCTGTAGTATCCAATGTTTTATTTAAAAGATACTTCTAGTCCTGTAGTATCCAATGTTTTATTATAAAAGATACTTCTAGTCTTGTAGTATCCAATGTTTTATTTAAAAGATACTTCTAGTCTTGTAGTATCCAATGTTTTATTTAAAAGATACTTCTAGTCCTGTAGTATCCAATGTTTTATTATAAAAGATACTTCTAGTCCTGTAGTATCCAATGTTTTATTTAAAAGATACTTCTAGTCCCTGTGTATATCCAATGTTTTATTATAAAAGATACTTCTAGTCCCTGTAGTATCCAATGTTTTATTAAAAGATACTTCTAGTCCTGTAGTATCAAGTTTTATTATAAAAGATACTTTAGTCCTGTAGTATCCAATGTTTATTATAAAAGATACTTCTAGTCCTGTAGTATCCAATGTTTTATTATAAAAGATACTTCTAGTCCCTGTAGTTCCAATGTTTTATTATAAAAGATACTTCTAGTCCCTGTAGTATCCAATGTTTTATTATAAAAGATACTTCTAGTCCTGTAGTATCAATGTTTATTAAAGAAATTTCTAGTCCTGTAGTATCCAATGTTTTATTATAAAAGATACTTCTAGTCCCTGTAGTATCCAATGTTTTATTATAAAGATACTTCTAGTCTCCTGTAGTATCCAATGTTTTATATAAAGATACTTCTAGTCCTGTAGTATCCAATGTTTTATTATAAAGATACTTCTAGTCCTTGTAGTATCCAATTTATTTAAAAGATACTTCTAGTCCTGTAGTATCCAATGTTTTATTATAAAAGATACTTCTAGTCCCTGTAGTATCCAATGTTTTATTATAAAAAGATACTTCTAGTCCCTGTAGTATCCAATGTTTTATTATAAAAGATACTTCTAGTCCCTGTAGTATCCAATGTTTTATTATAAAAGATACTTCTAGTCCCTGTAGTATCCTGTTATTATATAAAAGATACTATAGTCCTGTAGTATCCAATGTTTTTATATAAAAGATACTTCTAGTCCCTGTAGTATCCAATGTTTTATTATAAAAGATACTTCTAGTCCCTAGTATCCAATGTTTTATTATAAAAGATACTTCTAGTCCCTGTAGTATCCAATGTTTTATTATAAAAGATACTTCTAGTCCTTGTAGTATCCAAATGTTTTATTATAAAAGATACTTCTAGTCCTTGTAGTATCCAATGTTTTATTATAGAAGATACTTCTAGTCCTGTAGTATCCAATGTTTTATTATAAAAGATACTTCTAGTCCTGTAGTATCAATGTTTTATTATAAAAGTACTTCTAGTCCTGTAGTATCAATGTTTTATTATAAAAATACTTCTAGTCCCTTGTAGTATCCAATGTTTATTATTATAAAAGATACTTCTAGACCTGTAGTATCCAATGTTTTATATAAAAGATACTTCTAGTCCTGTAGTATCCAATGTGTTTATTATAAAAGATACTTCTAGTCCTTGTAGTATCCAATGTTTTATTATAAAAGATACTTCTAGTCCTGTAGTATCCAATGTTTTATTATAAAGATACTTCTAGTCCCTGTAGTATCCAATGTTTTATTATAAAGATACTTCTAGTCCTTGTAGTATCCAATGTTTTATTTAAAAGATACTTCTAGTCCCTTGTAGTATCCAATGTTTTATTATAAAAGATACTTCTAGTCCCTGTAGTATCCAATGTTTTATTTATAAAAGATACTTCTAGTCCGTAGTATCCAATGTTTTATTATAAAAGATACTTCTAGTCCCTGTAGGATTCAATGTTTTATTATAAAAGATACTTCTAGTCCTGTAGTATCCAATGTTTTATATAAAAGATACTTTAGTCCCTGTAGTATCCAATGTTTATATAAAAGATACTTTAGTCCCTGTAGTATCAATGTTTTATTATAAAAGATACTTCTAGTCCCTGTAGTATCCAATGTTTTATTATAAAAGATACTTCAGTCCCTGTAGTATCCAATGTTTATTTAAAAGATACTTCTAGTCCCTGTAGTATCCAATGTTTATTTTATAAAAGATACTTCTAGTCCCTGTAGTATCCAATGTTTTATATTAAAAGATACTTCTAGTCCCTGTAGTATCCAATGTTTTATTATAAAAGATACTTCTAGTCCCTGTAGTATCCAATGTTTTATTATAAAGATACTTCTAGTCCCTGTAGTATCCAATGTTTTATTAAAAAGATACTTCTAGTCCTTGTAGTATCCAATGTTTTATTATAAAAGATATCTAGTCCTTGTAGTATCCAATGTTTTATTATAAAAGATACTTCTAGTCCCTGTGGAATCCAATGTTATTTTATATAAAAGATACTTCTAGTCCCTGTAGTATCCAATGTTTTATTATAAAAGATACTTCTAAGTCCCTGTAGTATCCAATGTTTTATTATAAAGATACTTCTAGTTGTAGTATCCAATGTTTTATTATAAAAGATCTTCTAGTCCTTGTAGTATCCAATGTTTATTATAAAAGATACTTCTAGTCCTGTAGTACCAATGTTTATTATAAAGATACTTCTAGTCCCTTGTAGTATCCAATGTTTTATTATAAAAGATACTTCTAGTCCTGTAGTATCAATGTTTTATTATAAAAGATACTTCTAGTCCCTGTAGTATCCAATGTTTTATTATAAAGATACTTCTAGTCCTGTAGTATCCAATGTTTTATTATAAAAGATACTTCTAGTCCTTGTAGTATTCATGTTTTATTATAAAGATACTTCTACCTTGTAGTATCCAATGTTTTATATAAAAGATACTTCTAGTCCTGTAGTATCCAATGTTTATTATAAAAGATACTTCTAGTCCTGTAGTATCCAATGTTTATTATAAAAGATACTTCTAGTCCCTGTAGTATCCAATGTTTTATTTAAAAGATACTTCTAGTCCCTGTAGTATCAATGTTTTATTATAAAAGATACTTCTAGTCCCTGTAGTATCCAATGTTTATTAAAAGATACTTCTAGTCCTGTAGTATCCAATGTTTTATTATAAAAGATACTTCTAGTCTTGTAGTATCCAATGTTTTATTATAAAAGATACTTCTAGTCCTGTTTGTATCCAAGTTTTATATTAAAAGATACTTCTAGTCCCTGTAGTATCCAATGTTTTATTATAAAAGATACTTCTAGTCCTTGTAGTATCAATGTTTATTATAAAAGATACTTCTAGTCCTGTTGCATCCAATGTTTTATTATAAAGATATTCTTCTAGTCTTGTAGTATCCAATGTTTTATTATAAAATACTTCTAGTCCCTTGTAGTTCCAATGTTTTATTATAAAAGATACTTCTAGTCCTGTAGTATCCAATGTTTTATTTAAAAGATACTTCTAGTCCTTGTAGTATCCAATGTTTTTATTATAAAGATACTTCTAGTCCTTGTAGTATCCAATGTTTTATTATAAAAAGATACTTCTAGTCCTGTAGTATCCAATGTTTATTATAAAAGATATTCTAGTCCTTGTAGTATCCAATGTTTTATTATAAAAGATACTTCTATCCTTGTAGTATCCAATGTTTTATTATAAAAGATACTTCTAGTCCTGTAGTATCCAATGTTTTATTTAAAAGATACTTCTAGTCCTGTAGTATCCAATGTTTTATTATAAAAGATACTTCTAGTCCTTGTAGTATCCAATGTTTTATTATAAAGATACTTCTAGTCCTTGTAGTATCCAATGTTTTATTATAAAAGATACTCTAGTCCTTGTAGTATCCATGTTTTATTATAAAAGATACTTCTAGTCCTTGTAGTATCCAATGTTTTTTATAAAAAGATACCTAGTCCCTTGTAGTATCAATGTTTTATTATAAAAGATACTTCTAGTTGTAGTGTCCAATGTTTATTATAAAAATACTTCTAGTCCCTGTAGTATAAAATGTTATATAAAGATACTTCTAGTCCTTGTAGTATCCAATGTTTTATTTTATAAAGATACTTCTAGTTTGTAGTGTCCAATGTTTTATTATAAAAAATACTTCTAGTCCTGTAGTATCAATGTTTTATATAAAAGATACTTCTAGTCCTTGTAGTATCCAATGTTTTATTATAAAAGATACTTCTAGTCCCTGTAGTATCCAATGTTTTTATAAAGATACTTCTAGTCCCTGTAGTATCCAATGTTTTATTAAAAGATACTTCTAGTCCTTGTAGTATCCAATGTTTTATTATAAAAGATACTTCTAGTCCTTGTAGTATCCAATGTTTATTATAAAAGATACTTCTAGTCCCTGAAGTATCCAATGTTTTATTTTAAAAAGATACTTCTAGTCCCTGATAGTATCAATGTTTATTTATATAAAGATACTTCTAGTCCCTGTAGATCCAATGTTATTATAAAAGATACTTCTAGTCCCTGTAGTATCAATGTTTTATTATAAAAGATTACTTTAGTCCCTGTAGTATCAATGTTTTATTATAAAGATACTTCTAGTCCTGTAGTATCCAATGTTTTATAAAAGACTTCTCGTCCTGTAGTATCCAATGTTTTATTAAAAAGATACTTCTAGTCCTGTAGTATCCAATGTTTTATTATAAAAGATACTTCTAGTCCTGTAGTATCCAATGTTTTATTATAAAAGATACTTCTAGTCCTTTAGTATCCAATGTTTTATTAAAAGATACTTCTAGTCCCTGTAGTATCCAATGTTTTATTATAAAAGATACTCTAGTCCTTGTAGTATCCAATGTTTTATTATAAAATAGCTTCTAGTCCTTGTAGTATCCAATGTTTATTATAAAAGATACTTCTAGTCCTTGTAGTATCCAATGTTTTATTAAAAAGATACTTCTAGTCCCTGTAGTATCCAATGTTTTATTATAAAAGACTACTCTAGTCCTGTGTATCCAATGTTTTATTATAAAAGATACTTCTAGTCCCTGTAGTATCCAATGTTTTATTATAAAAGATATTCTAGTCCTTGTAATATCCAATGTTTATTATAAAAGATACTTCTAGTCTTGTAGTATCCAATGTTTATTATAAAAGATACTTCTAGTCCTTGTAGTATCCAATGTTTTATTATAAAAGATACTTCTAGTCCCTGTAGTATCCAATGTTTTATTATAAAGATACTTCTAGTCCCTGTAGTATCCAATGTTTTATTAAAAGATACTTCTAGTCCCTGTAGTATCCAATGTTTTATTATAAAAGAATACTTCTAGTCTGTAGTATCAATTTTATTATAAAAGATACTTCTAGTCCCTGTAGTATCCAATGTTTTATTTTAAAAGATACTTCAGTCCCTGTAGTATCCAATGTTTTATTATAAAAGATACTTCTAGTCCTGTAGTATCCAATGTTTTATTATAAAAGATACTTCTAGTCCTTGTAGTATCCAATGTTTTATTATAAAGATACTTCTAGTCCCTGTAGTATCCAATGTTTTATTATAAAAGATACTTCTAGTCCTGTAGTATCCAATGTTTTATTATAAAAGTATACTTCTAGTCCCTGTAGTATCCAATGTTTTATTTATAAAAGATACTTCTAGTCTTGTAGTATCCAATGTTTTATTTAAAAGATACTTCTAGTCCTTGTAGTATCCAATGTTTATTATAAAGATACTTCTAGTCCCTGTAGTATCCAATGTTTTATTATAAAAGATACTTCTAGTCCCTGTAGTATCCAATGTTTTATTATAAAGATACTTCTAGTCCTTGTAGTATCCAATGTTTTTTAAAAGATACTTCTAGTCCCGTAGTATCCAATGTTTTATTAAAAGATACTTCTAGTCCTTGTAGTATCCAATGTTTTATTATAAAAGATACTTCTAGTCCCTGTAGTATCCAATGTTTTATTATAAAAGATTCTTCTAGTCCTTGTAGTATCCAATGTTTTATTATAAAAGAACTCTAGTCCCTGTAGTATCCAATGTTTTATTATAAAAGATACTTCTATCCCTGTAGTATCCAATGTTTTATTATAAAGATACTTCTAGTCCTGTAGTATCCAATGTTTATTATAAAAGATACTTCTAGTCCTTGTAGTATCCAATGTTTTATTTTAAAAGATACTTCTAGTCCTGTAGTATCCAATGTTTTATTATAAAAGATACTTCTAGTCCCTGTAGTATCCAATGTTTTATTAAAAAGATACTTCTAGTCCCTGTAGATCAATGTTTATTAAAAAGATACTTCTAGTCCTCTGTAGTATCCAATGTTTTATTTTAAAAGATACTTCTAGTATTGAGTATCCAATGTTTATTATAAAGATACTTCTAGTCCCTGTAGTATCAAGTTTTATTATAAAAGATACTTCTAGTCCTGTAGTATCCAATGTTTTATTATAAAAGATACTTCTAGTCCCTGTAGTATCCAATGTTTTATTTAAAAGATACTTCTAGTCCCTGTAGTATCCAATGTTTTATTATAAAGATACTTCTAGTCCCTGTAGTATCCAATGTTTTATTATAAAAGATACTTCTAGTACCTGTAGTATCCAATGTTTTATTATAAAAGATACTTCTAGTCCTTGTAGTATCAATGTTTATTATAAAAGATACTTCTAGTCCCTGTAGTATCCAATGTTTTATTTTAAAAGATACTTCTAGTCCCTGTAGTATCCAATGTTTTATTATAAAAGATACTTCTAGTCCTTGTAGTATCCAATGTTTTATTATAAAAGATACTTCTAGTCCCTGTAGTATCCAATGTTTTATTATAAAGATACTTCTAGTCCCTGTAGTATCAATGTTTTATTATAGAAAGACTTCTAGTCCCTGTAGTATCCAATGTTTTATTATAAAGATACTTCTAGTCCTGTAGTATCCAATGTTTATTATAAAAGATACTTCTAGTCCTTGTAGTAT